>NW_006436301.1:1294653-1295687 GCF_000325575.1 Pteropus alecto | reverse complement strand
CTTGCATCATGGTACAATGAACACCTCTGTATAGCAACCATCTAGATTCAATCATTGTTATCATTTTCTTTTATTTGTTTTATGTCTCTACCCATGCTAATGCGCATGCATGTGTATTTTTCTGAACTATTTAAAAGTCAGCTGCAGCTTATCATGATGCTTTACCGTTAATTGTTCATGAGGTATTCCTAAGAATAAGGTCATTTCCTTACAAATCCACAATAGCATTATTGCACCTAAAAAAATAACAATAATTTCTTGGTATCATACTTAGTCCATATTCAAATTTACCCAATTTTACAAATAATGTATAGAGCTGGTTTTTGAAACCAAGATAGAATCAGTATGGATTTATTTTTATATATGTGCTTTAAAATGACTGTTCAGATTTAGATGTTCAGCAGACAGTCAAGAGCAGGTCTGGAGTTTAAAAGATGGTCTACAGTTAGAAAGAACAAAAGAGAATAATGAGGTTCCATACGAAAGAGGAGGAATGACATGAGAAGCTATGGGATGAAATATCAGTGAATCAAAGGAAGGAAACCAGTGGCTAACAGAATCAAATACTGAAAGCCAGATGAAGTGGATAAGGTCTGAGGAGAAACCCATTGACTTGGCAAGCCAAATCCTGTGGATGGCAGTTTTGGCAAAAGAGTCAGGTTACAAGGGGTTAAGTACAAGCGAATCACAAAGAGCTGCAACCCCAAGTATAGTCCTCTCTCCAGAAGTTTCAAATTGAAAGGTTGTAAAGAGATTAGATGGACCAGAAGTTCCCATTTTCCCCATCACCATGAGCCTTTTTCATTTTTCTCTCCACTCACCAGCACCACTATCCTGAAGGCAATATTTTGAAAGGTACTGTTTATCAAATGGTATTTAATGATAATGAGACTCATAATTTTTTTTAAATCTAGGCTAGTTGTCTAGTTAGAGCTCTCATAATCACAGATGAGAGGTCCCTTAAAGAGAAGAGCTGGTAAACAATGTAGTGAGCCTTGACAAAAGAGAAGGGACATCTTTTTCTCCAAGACAAA
>NW_006436301.1:1277321-1294561 GCF_000325575.1 Pteropus alecto | reverse complement strand
GGAAAGAGGAGACAAAGAACTGCTGAGGTAGAGGGGGCACTTGTAGAGACAAGCGTTGTAAACTGTAAACTGCTGTGCAGATTGTAAGAAAGTAAAAGTCAGATTAGCAAGGTTGCCTGTTTCGATTCCACAAATAGTCATCGAGCATTTATTATACTCCAGACACTCTGACAGACCCTCAGTTACAAAGACACACAAGCCAGACTTCACTTCCTTTCTAACAAGAAATAGTACCCTCCGACCTTGGTTTTCATGACAACGCACTCTGCTGCTTTACCTCTTGCTTCTCTATCCTCCTCAGTCCCCTCCAAGGGTCCCTTTTCTTCTGCGGTTCTCTTAAAATTTAAGGCTGAAATGTTGGCAGATTCCAGATTTCCCTCCTACGTCACCTTCTCTTCTCACTTAACACGTTCTCTTTGGATGATCACGTCCACTCTTATTGCTTCAAGTAGAAGCTGCCTGTTGAATGCCAAACTTCTACCTTCACCTCTCTCAATCCAGACTCACGTAATGAAGGGAAACAAGTGGTCATTTAAAATCAAAACTTCATTTCCCTTCTAGGGGGTATCATTCATATCAGTGGTGAAATAACTCTTATACTCCTCCTTCTCCATACAGACATATGTGGCAGGTGGGGGAAGGATGGAGGGAGAACCCAGAAGATAATGTGCACTGTTAGCAGAGCACATTATGAATCTTAGGATATGCAAAGATGGCTTGAAGAAAGGAACTACAAAAATTTTTTTTTTTTGCATAATACAATGGGAAGTTTTGTTTTATTTTGCTTTTGTTTGTCCATTTCTGTTGCTAGGAGCCGCTGAGAGAGAGAAAGTAGTGGGTAAAGCAATTCAGGAGGAGGCTGCCACTCAGGTTGGCCAGTTGGCCAAGAGCTCTTTAAGAACAAGATGACAGTTATTCATTTTTAAGTTGTACTGCATTGCAGCCATCCAAACCCCTTTCATTTCCACAAATCATGAGTCAAACCTGCTGCATACACAATGGCCTGTGTGGTTGGGTTTTTGGTTTGGGTTTTGTGAAAATTAAGGGAAAGTAGCTTAGTTTAACAGCTGGGAGAATGTGGCACAGAACCAGGACAGGGAGATGATCCATCAACTGAACTAATTCGGCAGAGACCAAATTTGAGGTCTACAGGCAATGAGGAAAAACATTAATCACCCTCTCAAGAATCTATAGAGACTTCAAGAAGCATGTAGTGCTCTCACTGCACGTGGGATGGAGTTGAATCATTTCCATTTAAATTCCACTTTAAAAAGCCAGTTTATCTCAGCAGACTAGTTATACACGAACCCAAGTGACTGCAGGACATCCTTAGTTAGAGGCTGCCCATAAGACATTTCCTGCAGCGTGGCCACAAGTGACCTCATGCTCTCATCGCCCGCCGAACACACACCCACAGCCGGCTCCACCTGCAGTTTTCTATATTTCAGTGAATGGCAGGTACCACCATTTTCCCAGCTGCCCACATCACTCTTCCTTGTCCCTCTGCCCCCGCATCCCACCAATCGCTAAGGCTTATTGTTTTTGCCTCCTATATGCCTATCAAATTCTCCCTCCCTCCCCTTATTCCCTTGGTTTAGGCCCCCAGTGTCTCCAGCCAAGGTCTCACTGATATCATGGGTTCCATTCTCACCCTCCCACAGTCCCTTCTCCACACAGTAGCCAAAGTGATTGTTGCAAACACAACCACATCATGAGATTCCAATGAATAAAACCTTTCAATGGTCACTCATTGTCCTTGGGATAAAATAAAGTCCAACTTCCTTAGACCCTTTGTAATCTGGTCCTATTGGCCTTTCCGCCTTCATCATGATTCCTTCTTTTGTTTGTATTCCTCACTGCAGTCGCAAAGAACTACTTTCAGTCCTAGGACTGCTTCATGTTCTCCCTTTTACCTCTTGGATTTTGCACATGCTATTTCCTCTTTCTAAAGTACTCTTCCTACTCAGTCCACTCCTTCATGAAGCTAACTCCAAATCAACTTGCAGGTTTCAGCCTAAATGTCAATTTCCAGGAAACTTTCCAGGAAAGTTTCCCTGATCATCCCCTCCAACTGGTCTGGGTTATGTGGCTCTCCTACATGCTTTCGCAGCAACTGGTGTTTCCCCTATCATAGCTCTTATTGCTCTCTATTTTAATCACATGTTTATTTTGCCTGTCTCTCTCCACCAGCTTGTAAGTTCCATAAGGGCTGGGACCATGATTCTCTACCCGGTTCACAGCTATATCCCTACCGTCCAGCGGCAGGCCTGTAAAAGCCAGTAAAAAAATATTTACCAAATGAATGAATAACATGCATGAAACATGTTGCAGTTTATAAAGTACAAGTTCATTTTCACTTCACTACCCTGTGAGAAAGATATTATCACCTTGAAGCAAAGCTCCATGTCATTTTTACATTTAAGTTTGACATAGACTACATTGGTAAAGTTTTATTTAAGTAATAATTATCTGAAATATTAACAAATCTGATTTTTAGACTGTTTTAGAGGAAATTTGACTTACATAAATCTTTCAAAAGTAGTGTGATAATAACTAACTGCTAACAAAATACCCTAAAGGCCACCCTGTTAGATGCCCTTTAATGAATATGGGACACTCTTCTGTGCAGAGCAGAGTATTTTTGCATTCATAAATGTTGTGCTAAAGTCCCACAAAACACTTAATACTCTTAAGTGGATTAAACACATCTCCTGTGATCTGATTTATATGGTGAATATGCCAAATAAAACCTTTCTCCACAGAGAGATCAGATTGTAAACTTCAGCTGAACTCTGATAAAATTATCATAAATTCCAAAGTAGTAGAGCCTGAATTAATGAGATTTTGCTTTAAGCTCTTCTCATGAAATGGGCAGCCAATCTTTGTTAAACATTTTAAAGGTATCAAAACTGTTCTAAAATCATACTGTTTAATACAGTAATCAGTAGACACATGTGGCAGAACACTTGAAATGTGTGTGATCAGTATGAATAAGGAATTGAATTTTTAATTTTACATCATTTTAAATACTTTAAATTTTAAAACAAACAGTATAATTTTATATCGATAATATGTTAAAATGAAAATATTTTGGACAGAGTTAAATAAAACATTTAAATTATTTTTACCTGTTTATTTTTACTTTTTTAATGTGACTACTAGAAAATGTGAATTTCTTTACGTGATTCCCATTATATTTCTGTTGGACTTCCTCTTCTAAACACACTCTACTGAATTGTACTTACATTTTTAAAATGTGTTATCCCCAATAGTAAGTTAAGCTCTTTGGACTAGATGGTTTCTAAACATCCAGAAAATGTTCAGTGCCTCCCCAAACCATGATAACATCTTCATAAAGCATGTTCTGGGAGTGAGTAACTAAGCACTTACCTAATTACACCACCACATTACTTATCTGGATTTCTCTTCTGTTTTATTTGTGTAGTTGTTGCCTTTGCTTTGTTTTTTATTTGTCCGTTTATAGGTCTGTTAATGAAATCTGACCTTCAATGTATGAGATAACATAAAGGGATACTGCTCCAAGTAGAATGAAAGGAGAGTGTGATCACTGTCCCTCCCCTGCCACAAGCCACGACCCTAACACTGCCACCACTCCCCTACACATACACACACACCTCCTGGCTGCCTCTGGCATCTCTGCAGAATCCTAGGGCCCGGCAATAATGAAAGGTGTAAATAGCACTACTCTAGAACACAGCCTAGAATTGGGAAGAAAACAACAAGAGCCCCTGAGCATTCAAATGAGATGTGTCAACATTCAGACGCTTTTGTTCCCACGCTTCCCTCCCATCAGTGCTCTTTGGGACCCTATTAAATATGGTCATTCCTCCCTCTTGCACACACAATTCTAAGATGCTCGGTTATAGTTTCCCAAGCACAGAATATGAACCATAGGAAATTAAAAGATGGGCCTTAAGGGGTTTGGACTGGGGTGAGGGTAGAATGCAGGAAGGATTGCAAGCCAAAAAAAGAAAAAAAGAGCAAACAGGGAAGAGATTATTGCAACTGGTAGCTCTGAGTAATGAAAGCAAGATAGAGAAAGAATTTTCCAAAGCAGGTACCAAAATTCACATAGCATGGCCATCTGGAGCTACTGAGTATAGAGATTTGTTGTCCCACACCCCTTAATAGTTCCTAAGGAGACCTCTATGTCACTGATGCTCATATTCAACCTTGAGCTTTAAAGAAAGGACCAGTATGGTTTATCCTATTCAATGTAGAAGGCAGAGGAGTATATAATTCATTTAAGCAATATACCCATAAAACGGGCTAAAACAAACCAAGCTTTGGTACTTAAAGTGTAGCATCCAACTACCTGAATGACTCACATAAGTGAAATAGCTCACTTCCTACCAAAGCCTGACAAATGAGGTGTTGCAGGGAAGAAAAGAAGTCTCCATGAATTACAACATATAACTTACATACATCTCCAAATGGCCAGCACATGCATAAAAGTATCCTGTGCCTATGGACCGTGAACTTGGCAAGTGAACAGAAGGCTTGCTCCTGTAACTCATTCATCCTACACGGCTATAAGTCGAGTCTGTATTCTGACAAGTATTTCCTGAATCAAAGCAGCTGTCTAGGAACTAGGTCCAGATTGCTGTGTCACTGTGGAATGGTGTAACAACAGATACCATTCAAGGCTAGGGGGATGCTGAGCGGGGAGGGAAGAGGATGGGGACAATCATGGGGGGACTCAGAATGGATACCAATTGGGAATGGAAAGAGCACACAAGGAAAGTAGCAGCAGCTTCTTTGCCAAGAAGAAATCTTTGTAGGTCCTCACCTTCAGCCCTGGAGCCTACCAGACCATCACAGCTGTTGGTGTAGAAGTAATGTGTTCAAGAAACAAAATACCCTTCAAACAATGTTTATTATTCTTTCCAACTGGTAGTGTGCTGAACATGTAGGCAATATTATGTAACCTTTGATATGACCCAGATTAGAAGGGACTGGTAAGAGACCTTGGCATTTCTCTTTTGCTAGACTTATAATTCAAAACCTCACAGGTGGTATAATATAAACAGGAGAGAATGCATTTGGTAGAAGGGTGTTGGCATATTATGAGCCCTGTCAACTGGGCTCCTTAATAAAGCTACTATTCTTTTGGGTAAGACCACCAGAGCAGTCTAAGAAAAGCACTATTATATGGCTGCAGTGTTTGCAATGATTTTCCTTGTATTTATTGAATATAGAGTTCAAACACCTTACGTGGTATGCTTAAGAAATACATGCAAGAGTCATGGTGAACCATTTCTTATGCTAAGAAAATCATCAGACTAAAAAAAAGATTTGTTGTGCATCTGGGTGAGTCAGTTTGCCAGTATCCTCTTCAATAAAATAAGGAGATTCAACACAATGACCTCTAAGTATCCCGTTATGGTTCTAATAACACATAGGATAGGGTACACAGAAACTCCTGTAACTAGCATTAGGCAGAACTCGTGCCATCATCCCACTGGCACACTCTTCAGTCACTAACACTACCATTACTACATGATGTTGGCTTAGGGCGTCTAGGACAGAATGTCCTTTGTGACTGATGGCAGCAGGCTTGCTGAATGTGTAGATGTGGCTGGTAACATGCCAACTTTTAATGGACTGTCCAATTGTTCTGATGAATTTTATGAAAAGATTAAGAATATCTTGTTTCATAATGCTTTCCACATTCCCTTCCCTGGAAGCTCCCTGTTACCTCATTTTGGGACACTCTTACTTCCCTTGTGACTCACATTTCAATCATTAATTCAGACAGGACGAGGGCAAATTGCAGCAAGTATATTTTGTCTCCATCCTCGGTTCATTATCAAATGGTCACAAAGCACCACCCACGTATGAAGAGACCTCATTTTGCCATTCATACATTTCATCTCTTTGCCTCCTTCCCAAACTGAACAATTTTATTTGATAATTCAAAACTATAACAGTTAATTAAATGCTATTCGCTAGGCTTTTACATGCCAATTTACATGCACACTGATTTCCAATTGAAAGTTGATTTTAATGACAATAAACTGGATAAATCCTTCCTTAGTCTCCCCCTAAGTTGATTAGCACCAGCAGTTTCCCCAAACACTTGGCAGTAGTCAAGAGAAATTTAATCTGTGTGGCCAAAATTTATCTGAGAGCTCTGAGTTTCCTATGGACTAATGCACCCTATTCTTAGGATGGTTTTCAATATAAACCTGTGTATATGCTTGGTTATATCCAAATATCCCGCCCATAGTAGGTATTTACAATATAGCTGGCATTAATCAAATAATCAGTAAGAATCTCATGCTGAATAAATGACATCCCAGGAAGGGATTAATTATTTGAAGAACTGACTTAAACTCTTTAATTCCACTAAGTTTCCATTTCATAATTACTAATGTTAAATAAACTATTATTAATACATATGTTTAAAGGCTTCGCAATTTACAAAATCTATTCCTATTTTAGAGATGAAGAAATCAAGGTATAGAGAATTGGTAAAGCAATTTCCATTTATTAATGTTTTTAATCTTTGGACCTGGAGCAGCGCTCACTGCTACTGTCAATCACTCCATACCTCAGGGCGCTGAGTGACACCAACTCATTTTAGGTCCTTTTTCTTTAATTCCAAAATAACCTTCTGATAGAAGTAGAAGGGAAGAGGTTTTCAGTTCCTCATCCTGCCAGAGTCAATTAATAAACTTTATTGGAACAAAGTTCTCTATAATGTTATCAATATTAATATAATGACAAAGAAAAAAAGCCAAATCATATATTGGTAAGAATTGTGCAACTCAAAGGCAATGTTCCTACCATGTTGCATTGCTATGTTCCTTCACACACTGAAGCTATTTCCTCTTACAGCATCTATCCAGTTATAGACAATAAAAGGCATACCTGATCAACGCCTCTCAGTGACCCCCCCATCCTTGTCTTTAGGTATCTTGCACTTCCTGTTCTCAATCTTCCTCCCACCAAAGCAGAATAGGACCTGATATTACTTATTTTAGGGAGAGTAGGGATGTTCTGGAAAGGCTCTTTCACCTGGTTTATGGGGAGCCACTCCCCAGATGCAGGTTTAAGCTATAACCCAAGGCCTGCTGGCCAGCTCCTAATCTCTAAGAATGTCACCAATATTAACATATCTGTGAAAAAGGCTAAGGAAAGGGAAAGTAAAAATTAGTATATCAACTATTTTCCTCTTTCTGGTCTGTGCATGTATGCTTGAATGTCTCACTGGCCCAAATTTTGGTTATCAGTCAATGCTATGTTCCTCTCAGGGCAAAGTATAGCCACAAGAATTTTCATAGTAAGGGGTTTAGAGTACAGATACAAATTTACAGCTAGAAATGATCTTAAAGATGTTCTAGTCCAACCACTTTACTTTAGATATAAGAAAATATGAGACTCCAACACAGAGAGTAGCTTGCCCAGGCATGGCCTAGCAAGTGGCAGAGAACAGACAGACAGCACTCAGATGTCTCGGGCTTGCTCTCTCCTATCCTACCTATTCTGCCTTGTGTCACTGGCCAGCTGAGGCTCTGGAGACTGCTGCAGATCCAACCTAAGGATGAATTGGGAGGCCAGGACCCAGTTTAAACAATCACAAATAAATAAGAGTCCAGCTCACCTGTCTGAACTAGTGACCAAGATAATGATGGTCACCCTCTTTCTTATAAAAGGCTGAGATTTCACTGCAGTTTAGGTGACAGGATATTGCCATTTTCTCATTTCTAATTCCCCTTGTGCTGACAGGTTGCCCCACCCCTCTCTTCTTTCTCTAATTCTACCAAAATCACCTTTATGTTTCCTGG
This sequence comes from Pteropus alecto, assembly GCF_000325575.1. NCBI lineage: Eukaryota > Metazoa > Chordata > Mammalia > Chiroptera > Pteropodidae > Pteropus > Pteropus alecto. The sequence continues at coordinate 1,286,750 of NW_006436301.1, read as the reverse complement.
TACACTACATTTTAGTTTGCAATGAATTTTGTTTTATTGTCATCCCCAAATCTACCTTTCCTAATGTTTTCAAGTGCATTTTTATGCCTTCTATGGGTTTTTGTCTTGTTTGGCAAAAATAAAAAAATGTTTATTATTATACAAGAAAAAAGAAAATACAGAGAAGCAAAAATAAAAATAATCCCTAATCCTACCATCTCTGGAATTTCCACTGCTAACATTTGCAAAAATTTCTGAGGATGATTTCTGAGGATGAGGGTTTCCTCCAGTTGACAATGGCAGGGCTACTAGATCAATGTACCATATTCTATCAAAAAATGACAATTATCTTTCCAACAATGACAGCACCAAGTTTATCTCTGCCTCAGGTCCTTTGCACTACCTGTGCCCTGTGGCTCCTTTCTTGTCATTTCAGGTTTCTGCTCCTTCAGAGGAGCCTTCCCTTACCAACTTCCTCACGTTAGAACACAGTCATTTTCAATCAGATTAACCTATTCTGTTTTCAATATAACACTTATTACAACCTGATAAATTTTCTTCTTTATTTTAGTTCTTTATTGCCTGTCTCCTTAACTCTGTCCATGAAAACAGAGACCATGTGTGTCTTGTTCACCATTAGATTTTCCAGTACCTAGCATAGTACCTGACACATGTTAGGTGGTCAGTAATCGTTTGAAAGAATAAACAAGCCATAAGAAGACCTGTACTTTGGGTTGCACTGAATCATCCATATTCTTAGGTTACCTCTCATAGCTAGTAGCACCGGGATGCCTGTGAAGTCTATGGCATTGAAAAGCACTAACAGCCTACTCAGGGTTTAAACCTGAAAGTTATTAGTATTGTCAATAAGAATGTTTCAGCTCCCTCTTTTACTTAAATTAGTCATATCATTGGAAGCACCTTGAATTCACTGACTACCATGTAAACAGAGGCCACTTGAATAGATACAAATAGTGAAGTTTGCCTTTCATAGTAGTATCCTATATTCAACTGAGGCTGTTTGAACAAGCATGTTTCTCATAAGTAGTTATACTTTCTACACCACTTAATCAGGACCTACTATTATGGTATGAGGTAAACATGAATCTCTAACCCTAAAAATGTACCATAAGCCTAAATATTAGGAATGAAATCAATCCTGATCTTTAGCACACTGGTTGCTCAGTTTCCCTTCCTTCAGAAAATAGGACCTTTTGATACATAAAGTCCACCTGTCTAAATCCAATCTAATTTGGAGGAAAGACAGAATAATTTTACTTTTGAGGCCTATATTCAATTTGACTGCACTCATGTACAAATTAATAAACATTAGAGCTTTCTTTGAAGGAAATAAAATTCTCCCATTGTAGGTGGGTATTTGGGAGTCATGTCTAATCTAACTTTTAGAGGGGAAATGTCTAATATCAATAGACAATCATTGAAGGCATGAGATTTGCAGTGAAGAGTCCTGGCTCAAGTCTAAGACTGACCACTTACCAGGAGACCTTGCGCAACCTGCTTTAACCTCTTTAAATCCAGCTCATTCATCTGCAAAATAGGGAATAATAGTGCACACCTCCCAAATGGGTTGTAAAGATTAAATAACACACGCAGCATTCTGGAAGGTACCTACTACACAGCAAACATTCAACAAAGAGTAGCTAGTATGACACAAAAGATAGAAAAAATATATTTTTTAACTTCTTTACCAAATGTAAATGCATACAGAGATGCACATAATATAAAACAGGAATTATCTAAGACGCAGGACAAATCAGCATGGTGCCGTTTCCCAAGGAGTTCACAAAGGTGCAGGGGATGAGACGCACATACAAATCACTAGAATCCAAGGGAGACTGTGGTTAAGTGCTCCAAGAAGTGAAGTTGCATGGTTGAGGATTCTTCTGGCTGATTGTGACAGAAACCCAACCCAAACCAGCTTGAGCATAAGGTTGATAGATTGGCTCTCAGAATCAAAGAATGAGCCTCGGGGACTTGGACTAGAGATTTCATACTACTGAGTAGCCCAGTCTCTCTCCCTCTCGTTTATGCCATCAATCACTCATTTTTTGCTTGACTCCATTCTGTTCTAATGCAAGTAGAGTTCTTCCTTGTTATAGGAATTATGACTATAATTAACCCTCGATTCTAATCCTTACAACTTACCCCTGGACCAATCAATATGGCCAGGAGGATGAGGTATTATGATCGGATTGGTTTCAATAATCTACCCACCTGTGAATTGCAATGAGAGCAGAAAAAACTCCCCAAAGGAAGGTAGGGACAGGTTGCTAGAGAGATATAAAAAAACAAATGTCCAAACACAAGCCAACAAGTGTTGGTGAGGCTATGGAGAAACTGCATGCAAAATGATACAGCTGCCATGGAAAACAATATGAAGGTTATACAAAAAAATTAAAAATAGAACTACCATATGAACCAGAAAGCTCACTTCTGGGTATTTATCCAGAAGAATTAAAATTAGGATCTCGAAGAGATAACAGCACTCCCATGTTTATTGTAGCATTATTCAAAATAACAAATATGTGGAAAAGTCTAAATGTCCATAAACAGAAGAATGGATAAAGAAAATTTATATGCATAAAATAGAATATTATTCAGCCTTAAAAAAGAAGAAGGAATCTTTAGGATATTATACTAAGTGAAATAAGCAATCACATAAAGACAAATACTGCAAGGTTCCACTGATATGAGGTATCTAAAACAGTTAAATTCATAGAATCAAGGAGTGGAATGGTGGCTGGCAAAGGCTGGGGGGAGAGAAAAAATGGGAAATTCAGAGTTAATAATCAATGGTAATGAAGTTTCAGTCAAGAAAGATGCGTAAGCTCTACAGATCTGCAATTCAACACTGCCTATAGTCAACAATACAACTTAAAAATTTAAATGAGATCTCATGTTAAGTGTTCTTACCACAATAAAATAAAATTAAAAAAAAAACAAAACACAAATGTCCACTAAAACAGTGGTCAAATGATGTTAGTCATACTACATCATGCCAAAAAATCCTGTATTATTAGTATGAATATATTTTTATTATGATACCATTGGGAAATAGTTTAATGTCAAAACAAGTGATATTTCTCTTTCTGGCTTTCTTGTCTGTTGTTTATCTAGGAGGAGCTGGAGTGAAAGCCAGAATTTTAAAAAAATATCCTGGTTATAACAAATTCAATCTCTATCAGAATCTTTACGATTAGGAGTCTTGTGTAGTCCAATGGGTCAATTAAAAAGATAGAAATAGATTAAATTTCTCTTAAGAAACTATAACCAAAATCAGAATAACCAGTTAATTCTCTCCTAAATCATGTATAAGCCTTCCAGCTGATCATGAAGAATATTGTTGAGAAATATTTATGTCTATGAGGTGGGGCAAATTTCATAAACCCGTGAAACAGGAAAAAAGTCCCATCATCCTAGAGGCATTGTTGGAGTGTGATTCTATTCTAGTTTTGAGAAAGGTTAATAAAAGCATCAGGTAAAGACAACACGAGGCAAGCATTATTCCCTAGCAGTCCACACTTAAATAAAGAAGAGACTATTTGCCTTCCTAATATCCATTCTCCCCTTCTTTCTTAATAAAAGAATCCCAATCTTTAAGCAAGATACATTGCAACTTAGCTAAGGAAAGTATATTTACAAGATCTCTTTTCAGCTTGGAATAGCCATGTGACTGAGCTCAAGACAAGTGGAAGGCTGGTATGGTACTTCCAAGAAAAATAGAGGTTGACACTTTTCGTGGTCCCTCTTCCCCTTTTCTGCTGCAGGGAATGTAGATGCAACTGCTGGAGCCATCTTCATCTCTGAGGGAACTGTGGGAATCTAAGCCAAGTGTTGCTGAGCAACCAAATAAGAGAAGCCTGGGTCCCTGACACCATGGAGCTCCCATTCTAGCCCTGAATTGCCTCTCACCAGCCTGAAATACATCTATATCTTGTTTAAGGCACTAATTTTCATATTTGTTACTCACAGCCAAACCTAATTCTAATTGATGCAAAAGGTGTCCTTAATCAGTGTACCTTACTTCATTTGAATTAAGAATGCTAACAGCCTTTTTCTCTGTGAATACACAGCCTGATACCATCCTGAAACCAGAAGACACGTGTCTAATAGTCTTTGAGCCATTACACATCTTTTGTAAGTTTAATGCTTCTGTTACATGAATGATAAACCTAAATTAATACAATGTTTTTATGAAGAATGTTTTCATTTTTCCTTTAAAATGATAAAGTACAAAAATAAATATAAAAATGAATCCAATATTTTATGTCAGCTCTTTATAGATTCATTGTATAACTGAATATTTTAAACACCATTTTAGATGAGTCAGCTCCCAACAACCTAGCTCTAAGAAGTGAATTAATCTAATTGTTCTGTCAATGCTTATACATTTTATGTTAATGTTGGAAGGCCCTTTCATGGAAGTATTATGTTCTTATTTTTAATATGCTGACAACTCTCCTGAGGTGGTAATAGAGTCTGCACCAATGACAATGAATGATTGGAAAAGCTGTAATTTTGGAATTTGTTATTTAGAAATGGTGATACTGCTGAGACTGTAACCAAGTTAAATCCAGAGAAGTTACCTTCTCTCTCTTCACGGATAATGAAAACATATAGACCAATATCAGTGAAGGATAGACCATGAATCCTTCAACAGCGTCAATGGGTTTAATTTATGTCTACACTAGATGGTCAAGTAAATTGCCAAAGCAATGACTTGACTGAATTTAATGAACATTTCTAATACATCAGTGACTCATTCATATACCCACCCAGTCAATGCATTGTGCTTACTATGTGCCAGACAAAATGCTAGGAGTTAAGGGTGTAAGGATAAATAATACATGAAGAAAGGGAAATAATCTGGTGTGGCTTGGAGGAAAAGGTACATGAGAACATAAATCAAGAGATTTTTCTATTCATTCATTCAGTCTACCACTCAATTAACCAACAATTACTGAATATCTATTATGCACATTGTCAGGGTGGCTACAGAATCAATTCAAGCACAAATATGTACTATAAAGTGTTTAATTGACTAGAAAGCTGAATATTACCTGTGTAGTAGCTAAAATATTGTCTATATATGCAGAAGACTTTTTTTTACCCATCTAACTGAAAGCAGACAACCCTTGTTCAGTAAGGTTCTTAGCACATATCATATGAGCAATAATGATAACAAATAACTATTAATATTACTCCTGTATAAGGCCTAATCCTTCCGGCATAAATATGTCAGAAAGCCTTATTCTCAGGAATATGGGCCATTGTTTCATTCATTAAGTACTGACTGAGCACCAACAACACAGGGGGCACTGGATTAGACACTTGAGGTACAATGACGAACAAAACAATGACCCCTGCCCTTGAGGAGCTTACATTCTAGTGGGAAGAACCAGGTAATGGATAATAAACAACGAAGTATATAGTATATTAGAAAATGATAAATGTTATGGAAAAATAAAAAGAATAGAAAGGGAGATGAGGAGTGCCAGGGTGGAGGCTGACTGCGTTATTAAAAAGGATGGTCAGAGAAGGTCTCAATGAGAAGGTGACATTTGAGCAAAGATTTGAGGGAGTCAAGGAAGCTAGCTATGCAGATTAATGGTAGGAGAGCAGAACAGTCAATGCAAAGGCAGGAGTGTCTGAGGAACAACAGAAGGTCAGTGAGGCTAGAGGAGAGTGACTGAGAGGGAGAGTAGGAAGGAATGAGATCCAAGAGGTGATACAAGATCAGATTACTTAAGGCCTTGTAAACCATTATAAGGACTGTGGGTTTTACTCTGAATGAATAGCGAGCCACTGGGCAGTTCCAAGTGAAACAGTGATCTGATCAGACTTAAATTTTTAAAAGACCATTCTGGTGCTAATATTTAACCTAAATTGAAGACTAGGGAGAAAGCAGTAGACTATCAATAGGCTACTGTAGTAATCCAGGAAGATGATGATGGCGGCTTGGACCAAGGTAGTAGAAGTGGTGTAAAATGGTGAGATTCTGTATATGTTTTGGAGGTAGAGTCAATAGTATTTTCTGGAGTATTAGATGTGGGATATGGGAGAAAGAATTCAAAATATAATCCTGAAGTGTTTAGCTTGAGTGATTGGAAAGATGATGTTCCTGTTGATGGAGAAAAGGATGTTGGAAGAACAGGTTTCGTTGTGAAAACATTCAATTCGGGTCAGGACATTGTGAATTTTAGATGTCTATTAGACAATCATTTGGAAATATTAAGTAGAAAATTGAATCTAGAGTGTAAGAGATGTACAGGCTGGAGGTATCCCTTCAGTCTATGGTATTTTGTTATGTCAGCCTTAGGAAACTCATACAGGAGGCTACCCATCTATGCCCCTTGTGGAAGATACTGGCTCACCTGCTTTTTCCAGATTACTTCCTTCTTTTGCTAGATTGTGGGTGGCAGGGGGTAGGGGACAGTCAATACCAGGTCTGGATTGTCTTCTGCTGTTAGGTGGGGAAGAGGTCAGATGGTCCAAAAAACAGTTTGTGTTGTTCTTACCAACTTTTTCCTACTCTTTCAAGTTCCTGTTAGTTGCTTCTTGCATTATCTACAGAGATTATAGTTGTACTTAGTGGAGAAGAGCAAGAAGGAACCATCTTATCCAGACTGAAGTCCTAATACAATCATTTACTTAGCAAAGGGATGTGTTCACAGAAAAGTAAAGACAAGTGAGAAGTCTCATAGTGCCTATAGTACCTAATCCAGTGTTGGGCATCTTGTGCAAGCTCAATAAATACCCCTTGCTTTAGAATTGAATTGAATGCCAACAAATGACTCCTGTGCCATTCTGCAGCACACTCCCCTAACACCTTGATAACCTTTTCATCTGTGAAGCTGTGGTTACTTAGTCCTAAACATAAGCTCAGTCCCAACCAAGGTTTTGGGACCATGTTAACTGATTCTCTATTCAAATCAAGAAATGTAGAGAGATGTGTTCCAATGGCTGGACATGAAGAACTTTGTCTTTAATCTTATAGCCTGGTTGTAGTAGCTGAGGCCTTAACATTTACTCACATTCTAGCAACTGGGCTACTTCCAGTTACTGCCTAACTCCTGTGAGCTACATAAAACCAATGACGTATGCCCCAATTTCTTTCCCACTGGGGTGTTGTTTTGGTCTTGAGGTCTGCAGACCTTGGGGCAGACCTTGGGGCAGTACTGCTGCGTCACACGATCAGGCCTCTCTGACTACCTGAACACCTACCTAATGCTTACTGCTGTACTTTCCTCCAGCCTGAAAACACATGACAAGCCGATTCCTGGTCCTGGAGCACGGAGTGCAGCCCCAGAACCCCTCAGAGAATCAGTACCAAGAGGCCTAGTGCCATGTGACTTGTACTGCATCAAATGGGAGGAGTATACTTTCTCACCCCATTGATGTTGTACTTGACAAATGGGACATTAGTGGACACATCTGAGAAGTCTTAAGCTAAACTGCATGGTGCAGCTCTGTTTCTTGAACTTTTTCCTTGGCCATAAATGTAGCACATACCAAATAGGGACTACTCCTTCAGTCTGGCTCCTAGAATGAGAAAATACATGAAGCCAATTCATAGCCAGGAGCAGACTCAGATCCACCAATATGTAACAAGAGTGAGAAATAAGTAATTGCTATAAGTTACCAAGAGTTTAAGGTTGTTTGTTACTGCACCATAGGTGACTAATACACACAGGATGCCTAGGCTGTGGCCAGAGGCAAGGTGGGAATGTAGAGGAGGGGACATGAGAGACAAGTACGTTGTAATCTTTTTTCTCACTTCCCAAGATCCACTCAGGGAAACTCGTCCCTTATATCAGAGAGAGGCATAGCTCTTTCAGTGCTGTCCCCCTGGGACTGGGAATTCACCATGTCTCTGGGGGATCTAGTATTCATTCCTTGAGGTCATTCTCAGTCCTTGGGGAGTTCATGCCAGTAGAGTTCTACATGAACAGATTATTTTTCTCCTCCTCCTATTATCCTCACTGTAAAAACAGAAAATCTGAGCAGAGCTGTTTTAGCAGTAGTGAGAAAGGATGCAGTCACCTAGCACCATATCTCGAGTGATTCATTACAGTTCATTTAAATATTTACTGCCTCACAACACTTCCTTTCATTACTTATCACTGGAACATCCTATATTTTTTTTTAAATGTTCAGCAGTAGAAGGTGAGCAGCTGTTCTGAAGCTGTTACCCTCAACCAGCAGCCAGTCGGTGTAACACAGTCAGCTCAATTTATGCAAAGGTAGATTCACATATGAACACACACACTTTTTCTTTCTATTAACATCTCTTCTCTTTCCATTTCTCATTTTGGTGCTTCCGGATATGAAGTTATCATTTATTAAGTACCTATTATATGTTAGGCACTTGAAGTATGTAACTTCTAATCTTTACAACTCTTCAAGGTAGGCAATGTTATTCCCAATTTACAAATAGTAATTTGCTGTGCAAGCTTTCCACTGATGCTGTAAAAAACTGCCCTGAACTTAGCTTAACACAACATCCATTTATTATCTCACAGTTCTGAAGATTGTAATCCAGGGATGGCATGGTTGAAAGAGGTCCTCTGCTTAGACTCTCAGAGGCTGAGTCAAGTTGTTGGCAGGGCTGCACTCCTTACTGGAGGCTCTGGGGGAGATCTGGCTGGTGAGTTCCTTCAGGTTGTTGGCAGGATTCAGTTCCTTCAGTTATGGCTCTGGGATTCCCATTTCCTTGCTGGCTGTCATCCAGGAGCCTCTTCCAGCTCCTTAAGGTCCCCTGTGTTCTTTGTCGCGCTGCCCCTCCATCTTCAAACAAGCAAAGGTGAGTCCAGTATCTCTCATGATTTGAATCTCTTGGATTTCCCCTTCTGCCAAGTCTCTTCTGCTTTCCACTTCCCTGCATCTCTCTGACTTCAGCTGGAAGAAGTTTTCTGCTTTTGAGAGCTTTTGTGATTTGACTGGACCTACCTATATAACCCAGGATACTCTCCCCATCTCAAGGTCCATAACCTTAATTACATATAAAAACTCACTTTTTCCATGGAAGGTAATATATTCACAGGTTCTGGAGATTAAAGGGTGAACACATAGTGGGGGGCATTATTCTGCCTCCCACATTACCCAAGATCACATATTTAACAAATGAGAGAGGTCGACGTAAATCAGGTCTATTTAGAGTTAAGGCTCAAGCTCTTCCAATGGGTTCACCCTGTCTTTCTAATACATATGACGTATTAGAGGATATAATAAATCAGAAACAGAGGAGGAAAAATGTCTTAAGCAAAGCAGATATGTATTTAGTAAGTAAAGTCTGTTTCTAATCTTCAATATGATTTATACCTTTGGAATAAAGTACCAAAATAGTCAAAGTTGTGAAAAAATAAATGTTGTTTCACTCTATATTCCAAAGGAGTAGTGAGAGTGTATATTAAATACATATATATATAT
>NW_006436301.1:1255572-1277145 GCF_000325575.1 Pteropus alecto | reverse complement strand
TAAAAAATTTAAATCAGGCATTCAACAAAAATTTGTACATACATATTCATAGCAGCATTATTGATGATAGCTAAAAAGTAGAAACAACCCAAATGCCCATCAACTGATGAATAGATAAACAAAATATGGTCTAGCCACATATTATTATTCTACAATAAAAGGAAAGAAGTACTGATACATGGTACAAAATAGATGAACCTTGAAAACCTTGGCAGAAGGTTATGCTAAGTAAAATAAGCCTAACACAAAAGACCACATATTATATGTTTCCATTTATATGGACTATCCAGAATAAATTAATCTATAGAAACTGAAAGTAGATCAGAGGCTGCCTAGGGCTATTTTTTTTGGCGGGGGTTGGGGGGTGGGTTGTAGGGTGGTAGCTAAAGGATACAGGGTTTCTTATCTGGTGTGATGAAAATATTCTAAAATTATATCATGGTGATGATTATGCAACTCTATGAATATACTAAAAACCACTGAATTATACACTTTAAAGGCTGAGTTTTGTAGCATGTGAATTATATCTCAATAAAGCTATTATTTAAAATAACTTATTGAACTCTTATGGGCCAGGGACTTCGCTAAATTATTTACATGCATTATCTCATTTAAGTGTGACTATAGCCCTGTGAGGTGGTGTAATGTTTCATTCCATTCTACAGTTAAGGAAGCTGCAGCTTACAGCTGGTCCCATAGCACCCAGCTAAGCAGCAGCAGAGTTAGGATTTAAACACAGTTAGGATTCAAACCCAGTTAGGCTGGTACCAGTGCCCTCTTTCTTAACCTCTGTGCTGGACTGAATAAGCTCTCCTGGTCAGAGAGGTCACTTGGTAACAGTCTGGAGATCTCTATTACAAGGCATCTGAGAAGCAACGAAAGAGGTCATGGAATCTGGGGTCACACAGCTGTGACCAGCTTTGCTCCTGCCTCCACCCAAAGCCATGAGACCTGTAGGTGTCAAAAGCTTGCAACCTCTCTGACTTCATTCTCTGAGTCCAAGAAGGGAATATAAATAATCAGAACACTTCCCGCATCTCTCTCAGTTGTTAATAGCAGACAAAAAGATAGTAACTGTGGCCACTCTTGGGACCGTGAAAACACTGTGCATAGGTTAGGGATTATTAGAGTCACTACTCCAAATATTTTTTATATAAAATTCTGAACCCATGTGCACAAAAATGTAGTCACTGGAGAATTGTTAGTAATAGTAAAACATGTGGAGACAACCTAAATGTCTATCAACAGGGGAATGATTAAATAAATTATGCACTGAGCTGGTAGTTTTATATATGCTGACATGATAAAATAAGTGATAAAATAAAACTGCAAAGCTACATGTATGCTACTATCCTAGCTTAGGTTTTTAAAAACTATACAAATTATTTTTATCTTGATCTAGGTGGTGGTTACATAGGTATACACAAATGTAAAAAGAAGCAATATCCTTAATACTTGTGTGCTTTTCTTTATATATATTATATCTCAATAGAAATAAATTTATTTGTTTGTTTATATTTAGTATGTACCCTGATAAAAGTTTGTAAGCACATACATCAAACTGTCAATCGAGGTTATTCTTTAAGAGTTAGACTGGGGAGGCGTGGAATGAACAGGAGCTTTCTTATAATTTTATATGCTTCTACCTTGTTTAAATTTTTCACAATAGACACATATTTCTTGTATTACTTAAAAAGAATAAGTATCTTTAAAAATAGCCAGGGATCTAAATCCTGAATTTTATTTGGGCTTAATTCAGACAGCACCTGCCTTCAGACACTTCCCAGCAGGCAAAATTCTTAGTTAAATGGAGGAGATTCATGTGCATATAAGGAAGCTGAAGGAGCCATCCACCCTGACAGCTACTAGGCTTGAGGCACACTTAATGATGGCCTCTAACTTCCAAGTGCCCATTTTTAAAGGGCCTCTGTTCACAGGCCGTCGACTGTGGTGGTAACCTTCAAGTACCTTCCACACCTAAGTATTCGAATTAGTATTTACATGTGTCTAGAGGAAACCACAGCTTGGATTCAGATCCCCAGTGGGTTTATGAAACCCCTACAAGGCCAGACATCTTCTAAGTTGGTGGTAAGCTGGGGCATGGTCAAACAACTGAGGCATGACTACAGAACAAACAAGGCATCAGAGCCACTTCTGTCCACTGGACACTGCTAACGAAGCATCCTTTTTGAAGGCCATCCTTTGATCTCCTCCTAGAACTACAAAAGAGTATTGGCTTCATTTGTGTGCTTGGCAAATAATCACTGGTGGGGCTCTGACAGGATTTGCGTTTTACCAAATACTGACATCTGCTCAGATGACGAGGATAAGTGATTCCTGAGAAGGTCTCCTTTCTCTGCCCTTAATATAAATTGTTTATGTGGTAAAATTAACTCTGGACCAAAGTCAACCTTAGGAGTGAATCTAGGGTCAACCTCATTCCAGCTTTATACTTTGGGCAAGCTCCTTATCTTTCTGAGCTTCAGCTTCCTCTGATGTTTAATGGAGATGAAGCTATATGGGGTTGCTGAGAAGCACAAATGATATACGTGAATGAGTTTCATACTAGAAGAACATTCACTAAAATATTAGCAGAGGTTATTTCTGCATGCTATAATTATAAATAAGTTCTTTTCTTTGCTATGGTCATCTATACTCAGATTTCTACAGAAAGCTAGAGGAAAAAATAATATTCTTATAAATTACAATGCAAATATTAGAAGGTGTTTCTACATAACAAATCAGGTAAGGGAATCTAATGAAATAGTTTTGAGAGAGGGCTAATTTAGGTTTGGTACACTAGAGAGAGCAGGCATAGGCGGGGAAGATGCACTAATCATCATACATGCTTGAATGACTCACTTAACCTCAGTGATCCTCAGTTTTATCATCTGTAAAACAGTAATAAGTCCTACCTAAAAATATTTTGTGATGATTAAACACATTGAAAAGCATCTAGCAGAGGACCTGACACATAGCAGATACTCGATATGCCTGTTCGGCTAGAGGGAGTGAGGGAGGGAAGGAAGGAGAGAAGGGAGGAAGGGAGGAAGGAAAGAAAGAAGAGAAGTAGGGCGAGGAGGGAAGGAGGGGGGCGGAGGAAGAAAGAAAAGGAGTTTAGCTCCATAAATCCACCCTACCTTAGTGTAAGCACTTTTTAATTAATAGAGAGAGCTCTAATTGAGAAAGCATAAAGGCATCCTAAATCTCTCAGATAAAAAACATGTGTCATCTATTTCATGTCTCTAGGAAAAGGAAAATCAATATTTGAATTAATGGAAGAAATTAAATGGCTACAAAAATAGTTTTCGAATTTAACAAGTTTCAACAAGAAAGTAGTTGGTAAATGATGACACAGAGAACAACAGAGCACCTGCCTTTAAAACATTCCTCTCAAAAAGGTCAGAAAGAAAAATCAGTCTGTCCCTTGCCCGGTAGGTATATTCACAGACTAGCAAAGCTAATAGATCCAGGGTAAACCCAGGTGCCATTAGTCACCTAAAAGTCAAGCCATCTAAGGAATGTAATTTTAAAAATAACAGCAGATTAGAAATTTAAGTACTGAGCTGACTGGGTTTAGACTCTGTAGCTGCTTAGCACATAAAACCCTAGACTGTCATTGCTGAAAGAGCCCACAGAGATGAAGCCCAAAAATCACCTCACTTCACTTTAGAGATGGGGGATGAGTCCCAGAGAAATGGCATACTCAAGGTCCTTGAGCTAGTTACGAAGGCTGGGACTCAAGCCCAGAACTCCAGACTCGCAGTCTGCTCTTTTTTAACTCCTACTCTTTGGAGCTTAATGTCCAGCCAACACAACAAGATGAAGAGAACACGTGCCTGAAATTATTCTCAAGGTCATTAGAAGAAAGATGACTTCACTGCTGCTCCTCTCCCCCCTCCCCTCCCATTTACTTTTTGGAAGTGTCTCTCAGTGAGTCTCAGCTGGGATATGGTGCCTCAGGTCTGAGCCCTCCCTCCCAACAGTGACCCCTGACACTCACTTGTTCAACACTGAAATCCCTGCCAACCCACAAGTCCAAGGGCAAAACAAAGGCAGAAATGTAAAGGCATATTGCAAGGTCAACAGGCCATGAACAGAAACAAGATAAAATCCAGTTGGTTGAGGAAGTGGTTCAGAACAACCTGGGAGAGTGAGTGGGGTCTGAAGCTGTCTTCACACATGGTGGTTAGTTTCTGTCCTAGTGCAGATGGTGGCACTTAAGAGAGGCAAGTAGACTGGCCATAATGCCTCTCTCATAAGATTTATGCACTGCACAGATGTGTGGATCTAAGGGTAACCTTGAAAAATGAAAAGTTACAGTAGCTTGTTTATCATCTTGTTCTGAGCTCAGTAATGTTACATGAGACTCCTCTTAAAATTATATGTGTTTACTTTACCCTGATAACAGGGAGAGCAAAGTCATACCAACCACGTCTTAGTTTAAAATGTCCTGGTCAGTGAAGTCTGGCCACCAAAGCTTCACTTCTTCATATTAGTTAACCATCTCTCTGTGCAAGATAAAGTGGCTGAGCCAACAAAGCTTAGATGCCCACTCTCTGAGTAGTTCTTAGGCATAAACAGGCCAATAAGAAAAAGGTCCGTGTTCCCTGCTTAATTATTCAGGTGACATGGACCAATGAGAAGCAGGAGGAGTTTGAGCCCTGTCAGAGGTCTGAATCTTCATAATCAGCTAGTGAGGGGTATTTTCCCCCAAGAAAGAGGGTGCTAAGCAGACTGAATAATAAAGACCCTCTAGTCTACACACATCTTCACTCCAAGTCTGGCCCTCAGGCCAGCAGCTTTGGCATCTTGGGGAGCTGGTTAGAAATGCAAAATCCCCTCAAACTTACCAATTGGAATCTGCATTTTATCAAGTGCCCCTGGTGATTTGTATGCACATTAAAGTCTGAGAAATCCTGGACTAGTAGTAATAATAATGATAATGATCATGATAATAATAGCAAGTAGCATTTATTTGATGCTTATTATTGTTGGGCCTTCCAAGTGATTTACACACATTTTCCTGTGGTGAAATGGGCTTAAGTGCCACAGAGCTAGAGGCAGAGGAACTGCTCGGGAACCCCTGATTCTGTTTTAAGCTGGTTTTGAAAAGCTGTTACTTGGCTTTGGCCTAAGGACCATGAAAGGCCAGATGTCTCTAACCCTTCCTTGAAATATTTAGGAATATTTAGTGTGTAGGCTCTCTGAGTCAGTTCTTCGGGAACATTGGAATAAGCCCCGAATATAAAAGGACTGTGATTCAACATAGTGCTGGACATTCTAGACAGTGCAAAAAGAGAAGAAAAAGCATACAAATCTTAAAGATCAAAATAAAACTTAAAACTGCCCCTATCTGCAAAGGACATAATAGTCTATGTAGAAAATACTATGTAGAAAAAAAACCTTCATAGAACTAACAAGTAAGTTCAGCAAGGTTGCAGGATATAACATACAAAAATAGAAGAACTGTGAAATAGCACAAAAATGAAGCTTCAGAAATCTGACTGGACTTCATCTTGAGTGAGACAGCATCCCCAGCAGCTGGACTGGGATTCTGGGGGTCTTGGAAAGCCGTACTTGTTCCTGTCCTCTGTGTGCCCATTACAATTCCTGTTAAGATTTTGGATCCTTTCGGAAATGAATCAGGAACTTGCCCTGACCTTACTTTGAACAAAGGTAGTTGTGGGATCTTTTCCCACACTCCAAAGCCCTCCAAAAAATGTTGTGATCTCATTAGAGTCTTCTGACAATGCTCTGAAATATAAGTACTATTATCGCCCCAATTTTTCAGACAAGTAAACCGAAGCTCATGAAGAGTAAGCAGGTTGCCCAAGGTTGCACAGCTCTTAGGAGTCAGTCAGGATTTTAACTCAGCTCTACTCCAGATTCTGTGTTCTTAACCATTTGACACAGTTTTAGTCAATCTTTGTTTTTCAGAGACATGTTTTAATTCAACTACAGCATCTCAAATCCTTGTGGTTTTTTGAAACTTTAATGGGAAAAGAGAGGGTTACAACAAGATCTACTTCATGAAGCCTACTCTTAAAGAGAAAAATGACTGAAATATCAGATTTCCCCCTCAAAAAAATGGGGGGGCCATTGTACTATTGTGTCTTACCAAGAAAACTGAATCTTGGAATATGAGAGCTGGAAGGCCCTTTGGAGTTGTTTAGTCCACCCTCAATTTGCAAACAGGGGAACAGGTCCACAGAATGGTAGCTCAGCCTACATGGTTCATAAACCCCGACTCCCAGCACAGTGCCCTGTCTGTGCATGCTCCCCAAGTGCATGCCAGAAGGGAAGTCACCACTAGATTTCCAACTGCAGGAAATGTTTACAATTCCTGGAATACTGTGTCCTAGGAGCCTCAAAGCTCTTCCATATGTCGAGCTGAAATTCTGCTTCCCTCAAACTCCCTCCCCATCAGTCCTGGTTTGACTCTCCGGAGACATATTCAGACATTCTTCAGACATTCCAATTTTAAAGCCAGGAAAATATCTGAGTTTGGGTTATAAATTTAGCTGTCTTATGCCTCCCATGTGCTCATTTCCTCATAACTTCTGCAACTTTAATTTATGCTATATAATGACAGTTTACACTGTCTGCTTTCCTATGGCCTAGCTGATGCTGTCTTAATCCTGATGGCCAATGCAATGCAGTCTGACCCACTGGCCTTTGAGCAAGGCAGACTAGAAAATCAGTTCTTTCCAGTAGGTATAATACACACATGGAGCCCCCAAGCAACGCTTCCCCAAAATGCAAAGTGCACAAAGCTCTAGATCCCCCAAATGCAGGGGAGTCTTGAGAAAGAGAGGGATGCTTACAGGAACTGGCTCTCTTTTGCACAAGCTCATTTTCCATTGCCTTCTGCACTTAATCTGTGTGCCCCATAAGGTACCTTATCAAGCAAGCTGAGTTTTCTGTCTCATTATGGGTACAGGTATGGACTTGAGCCATTGGCAACCATGTTCTAAATGTGCCTTACTGGTGCTCAAGACAACCTCACTACCTCCGCTTAGCCATAGAATCCAAAATATCTGAATGGAAGGAAATAAGGAAGGCATCGTCTACTTGACTCTCCCACTCGATGCAGGATTTTTACGTACAATATCTCCAGTAAGCATCCATTAGGCCCTATTCCTTAGGCAAAAATAGGTTATTAAGAAAAAGGTCCTGTCCTCCCTCCAGTTCCACCCCGTCTCTTCTCTCAGCATAGTAGGATGTGAGAGGGTAACAGGACTGAGGGAGGGCTTTAGGGAGGTGAGACAGTTTACCCTCTCAAACAGTTTTGCAACTCTTCCCCTTCCTTTTTAGCCATATCCCCCCAAAAGTCTATTCTTTCTATGTCCCCTTATGTCTTAATTTCTAGAAGCCTGGCTTCTGCTCCTACCTTTTCAAAATTGCTCTTTGAAGTCTACCAATGTGCTCCTGACTGCAAAATCCAGTTATTTTCCTATCCCTCAAGTTCCCAGACACTTCAGTTCTGATGCTGCTGACAATACCTTCTTTTTCAAATCTCTTCTTTTAGCTTCTAGAACACTTCATACTTTCACTCTTCCTTTAATCCGCTCCCTCTCCCAGCTGGGCTGCTTCCTTGTACTTTCATTGTCTCCTCTTTCTAACTGCATATGTTGCTATTCTCTGACATTCTCTTCTCAGCACGCTCGATTGCTCCTTGGCTTCATAAATCCCTTTCATGTAGACAACTTATAATTCCCAACCTCCAGCCCAGATCTCTTTTTTGAACCCCAAACTCACAGCTATTGGACATTTCTACCTGGATGTCACCCTGACATATCAAATTCAACATGTCCAAAAACTTACAGAGTCTTAGCTTTACCTCTAAAATCTGATCGTCCCACTATGTTGCTAATCTTACTTCATAAAACTAACATCATCTAGTTACTCAGGAATAAAATCATCATCTAACTCTACTTTCAGCTCTTCCATTGCAATTGTTGTCAAGTAGAGTTGATTCTACTGGTTCAACATTTCTCTCATCTGTCTCCTCCATTCTATTGTTACTGCTACTACTTTAGTTTTTAACATCTGCATTATACTCCACAGCCTCCTAATTAATCTTTCACTCTCAAATCTCCTACTAACAATTTTTAGAATAATTATCACAAGATACCACTTTGATTTGTCATTCTTCTGCATATTTTCAACTCCCCATTGCCTAGCCTAAGTGTCGGCAAACTTTTCTGTAAAAAGCCAGATAGCAAGTATTTTTGGCTTCGTTGGCCATATGGCTTCTGCTGCAAGTACCCAACTCTGCTGCTGTAACATGAAAGCAGTCATAGACAATCTGTAAACGATTGAGCCTGGCAGTGTTCTAACACAATTTTATTTACACAAACAGGCAGCCAGCTAGATTTAGCCCAAGGGCCATCGTTTGGCTACCCCTAGTCTACACAGAATAAATTCAATTTCCAGAAGTTTGGCATTAAAAGTCCACCATAAATCTATAGGCCATTACTTCTCAACATAAACCTTATTTTCTAAACAAAATGTAGATATGTTATTGTCTGAACACACTTTCTCAACCTCATGTCTTTTTCCATGTAGTTCCTTCTACCTGCAGTATTCTCCCTTGTAGTCACTGGGTCTCAAGGGGCTTTGAAATGTCAAACATTAGATGTGCTATCTGATTTCAGGGGCCAGAAAGCAAAGCACACTAATCGAGAGACACATCATTTGTGAAGTTCATAAGGCAGAATGCTAACAGTGCTCACATTAACACACAAATTCAGCATTGTGAATGAACCCCAAATATTTGGTAGGATGATTTAGCTCATACATCATAGAAATAAGAAACCCAGCACTAAGTTCCCCAAATGTTGATATTGAGCCTCTGGAGGGTAACAGCAAAGGGGAGACATTTGGCCTTGAGGTGAAATGTAATGTCTGTCTGTACAATCTTTTCTGCATTGTGAATTCCATTTTTCCCACCTGCTTGTTTCTACTGTGCTTTCTTTTGCATATGAATATATTGTTACTTATTCTTGGAATACCACAAATGTGTAGAAAATATGCAAAGGTGACTGCAAATGACACATATGAAAGGCAATAATTATTCTTTATATACTTTAATGTATACTTTTACCTGATGAATTTTCATAATTATTATCTGTAAACAACAGCATATGTACTTCCACAGGACTGCCAGAAGCTAAACAAACTCAGTGTGAAACTCCAGTATTATCCACCAAATAGAAAATCCATTCAAGATATACTAATTCAAAAAGATTTCCAACTCAGTAAAATCTATTTATTTGGAGAGCAAACAACCATTGCATCCACTAGAGGTCCTTGAATGGTCAAGTTTATAAAGTGTACTCTTAGTACTGGTTCTCTGGGTGTCTATCTCTTTATCAAACTAGGAAGAACTGCCATAGCTCTTAATATCTAATTCTCAATGGAAGTTAAATATCAAGTATTAGTTTGATTCTAATAATCACTGCTCTCCCTACCCCCATCTCCCAAAGAGAGATCTATCCCTTGAGACAATCCTGCAGAACACAAGATCGATTTTTATTTTTAGCATTTCAGTGAATGTTCTTAGGCCTGCATAACAAATACCAGAGTGGACCCAATGCCCTTAAATTGAACTAATCTAAATGCCACAGCAAGGAAAATATGGTGTCTGTTAAATTGATTCAAATTACATAAAACCCAGGAGAACATCAGCAAGATTTTCCTTCTAGGGTAAAAAAAAATGGAAAGAACTTAGATATGAGGCCTACAGCCAAAACCATTATAAATAAACTTTGGGAGAGAATGATGGACTGTCTGGCAGCAAAACAGCACTGCTACCTGGAGTTTTCTCTGATCCAATTTTTCCAATTAATACTCCAAGCACAGCCTTTAGGGAGGAAGAACAGAATGGTCTGGCCTAGAAATTAGGGTAGGAAATCCATGAGACCTTTATCAGGCATCCACACATTAAAACAAGTTTCACAGGTTATTTGGCAAAAAGCACCCAAAGCTGGCTGCTGTATCTTAAAAACTCAAAAAGATATGACTCATCAACGCCACTGCTGGCAGTGACGTCCTGTTGACCTGCCACCAGCTTAGTCTTCCATCCAAGTATTAACTTCACACTATGCTATGGTGATTAGGAAATTTTGTGTATAGTGATGTGTTTTCATAGGCAAACACTGCTATTTGTCTTGGGCAGACCTTGGACATCATTGAGTAGAACTGATTTATAGAGCCAACAGTATTCGTTTTGCTTCAGTCTCTTCAAGGCAGTAGATTGTGCTAAAATAGACAACTTTTTTCTGCATTAAGGAAGTTTCTCAACTGGATGTTTTTACCTCTGAAATATTTACTTTTATTAAATGCTTTAAGTACAGCTTCCTATTTTCTAATGGTGAACAAAACTATGGGAAATTAATTCATAGATGAGATTTTTCAAAGTACACTCATTTCCCAGAGATAGGGTGAGAATCAACTCTCATATTAAAACCCCTAGACTTGGTA
The DNA here is from genome assembly GCF_000325575.1 of Pteropus alecto. NCBI lineage: Eukaryota > Metazoa > Chordata > Mammalia > Chiroptera > Pteropodidae > Pteropus > Pteropus alecto. The sequence goes on along the minus strand of NW_006436301.1, from coordinate 1,266,657 downwards.
ATCTCCTCTCTGTTGAAGTTCAAAGACACTGTACAGAGGATAGTAAAGAAAGAATTACCAGAAATGGTTAGAAGAGCCCTTTGTAAATCCTATCCCAGCTTCCTTGGGGAGAAGACACTGTGGCAGCCATCAGGGACCTACAACTACAGAAGATAAAGCTTGGAAGGAGATAGGAGGTTGCCCCACCCTCCCTGGGTAGAACGAAGAATTCTATCACTCGCTCCATCCCCCAGCAGAGGGCATCACAGCGTTGAGTGATTAAATGGAATCTTTCCAAGGAAGACTAGAGCGAAGAATTATTAAAAGCTAAAAGGAAGATGTAAAGGGTCCCTTTCCCTCTTGTTTCTGAGCTTTGTTTGTGAGGTACTTTCTTCGAGGTACCTTTGACCTTGAAGAGCTAAGAGAAAATGATGTAGGGCCTAGATCGGAGATGGCAGGGAGCTAGATTCCCAAGACTGGCTATGGGCTCTAAAGACAGAGAGAGAAGAGAAACACGAGTTTTCCTTCTAGGCTGCCCATCCCAGATTATCAGAGAAAAAAGGCAAATGGAGTTTGAGGGACAAAACATGTCTTACTCATGACAACATGCTTAGCTACAACGTCATGTGCATGTGTTCAGTCTCCCAAGAGCCTTAGTCTGTGAGTGAAAGATGGGAAGCACCATCGATAGAAAGAGGGACCCCTTCCCCAACAGTCCACACTCACACTCTGGAAACCTTCACCCTGTACTGTATCCTCAAGGCTTTAAGCTCAACCTGGGCTCTAAGCAAGAAAGGAATGGGTGCCTAGAAAGAACAGAGTGTACTTATTTTGCTGCAACAATATAATTCCAACACTAATTCAGTAACCCCTACACTTATAGGTTTTGAAAAAGGCACAGGAGGGGATTTTTTAAAATAACATTTTACTGACTTTCTAAATAGCTGTTACTGTTACTAAAATGTTACTATTACCCCCATCCCTGCACTTTGCACACAGATTTTTTTTTTCTATAGAAAGATTGCATTGTGCCTGCCCAATATGTCTAAAGGCAAAGGGTTATTATGAGATTACAGAGAAAAATGTTCATGATTGTTCACCAGCTCAATCTGAGGCCTTGACCAAGTTGTTGAATTTGTCCTTCAACTTCACGTTTTAAAGAAATGTAAAAGAATGCAATTTGAACCGAAGAGATGCTCTCACTAAATGTTGATGTAGATACACATTAGGGTTCAAATCTGTTATAGCACTCCCCATACTTTTTAAATCTATTTTTATTGCATAGTACTTTTATCTGAATAGTCACAGACATAAGGTTATTTGCAAACCGTGTTTTCAGTTGCCATAGTACTTTCTATTTTAAAGGAGTAAATGCAGCTCCCTCTTTAATGAAAACATTTTTCTCTAAGAAATTAGTAGGTATATGATGTACTACATGTCCCGCTAATGTCTGCTTGGTGGAGGAAATTCTACAAGAACCAGAAAGAAGGGAGGTTTAAAATTTCATCACCTTCCTTCAATTCCATCAGTCACCGTTGTCTTCTAACTTTCGCAGGAATCATAATTAACATTTCTATAATTTGTCGGTTACATATAAGTATCATGAAAGATGTCTATCTTTAATTTTTAAAGAAAATACGTGCAGATATACAGAGAGGAGTCAGAAATAGGACTGTGTGCTGGTCCTTGACCTAGATTCTTCTTTGTCACCTTGCCTGGACAAGGCACCATGGGTCCCTCTGTACAGCTCGGTGGCAGGGCTTACATGGCTCCTCTGCTTGGAACACATCACTGAGATCTAGCAGTTGGCTAGCAAGAGAGTGTTGAGGTGGCCAAAACTCCCAAGAGGACACATTTCAGTTGTCTGCTCCATCTGCTGCCAGCACTCTGAGCTGCCCCTCCCAGACCCCCAATCCCATGCTTCTGTGAGACTGGAGTTGAGAGTGCTCAGCTTCTGATTGTGCCTGAATTGATAACTAATATAACTAGCCACTCCCTCACCCATTTTTCCTTTCTCATGCCAAGGTCTGTTTCCCATGTTCAGACACAAGACAGTCGGGGAAGGCTGCAGTTAGTCTGGTCATTTTTTCAGAATGATCAGTCAGGAAGTCTGTTCTGCAGCTGAGCGCTGGAAACTCCTTGGGCTGCACAAGGCCGCTGACTGTGTCCAGGAGATTCGTACTGCACTTCAACTTCCTTAAACCATCTGACTCCCCCATCCCACTTAAAAGCATAGTTTCTCAACAACAATGTCAAGGGACAGAGGGATTCTAGAGGAAATTAAAGCTTTCAAGCATAACCAAAACCCCTGACTCACAAATGGAGATTCAGAAGATAAAAGAGTCATGAGGCCACGTGGCAGAATTAGACCAATGCTGGAGAGAAGTTTGCTCAGGGTTCCCCCTTGAAGGCTGTGGCATGGTCTTGGCTCCTCCAGCTTTAGAAAAGCTATAGGAACTGAGTGAGGTGAGAGCTAGAGAGCTGATTTCCAGAGGGAGCATGGCAGGGAATGGGGACAGTGAAAGAGAATAGAGACGGTAAGTGAAAAAGTTTCCATAGTTTACTGTGCGATTCTATGTCTGCTGTGAAATCTTTAGTTAAGTTCTCATCGCATACTACCTTGTTTGTGGAAGAGGATTCTTCGACGGAACATGATGCGGAGTTGAGTCCTACATCCAGGTGTGTTCAGGGCAAAGCAAGAGATGCAGAAGCCAGACCACATGATATCACTTATATGTGGAATATAAACCTAAAAGCAACAAATGAACAGGACAAACAAACAGAGACTCGTGGACATGGACTATAGGCTAGTGGGTTACGAGAGGGTAGGGGGTGGGGGGAGGGGGTAAGGTAGATGGGGTAAAGGGGGTCAAATATGTGGTGACAGAAAGAAATCTAACTATGGGAGGTGAACACAGTATAAATATATATATGCCTTACTGTTAAAGTGCACAGCTGAAACTTACTGGATTTCGTTAACCAATGTCACCACAATAAATAAGTAAATAAATAAATTGATTAATTTAAAAAAACAATATTAAACAACTAAAAAAAATAAAAATAATAAATGAATGAATGAATGAATGAATGATATACAGAAGCTAGAAACAAAGTCGAAATTCACATTTTGATTACACAAAGAAATAGAAAGAATACCGATTGGGAAGAAAGAAATCTCCACCTCATGCCATTGATGTTGGTAAAAGTAATTTGTATATACACAGGAATCTCTGGACCAGGTTGTGACAACCATCTAGAGTGTCCCTCTGCATCCTGACAGTAAGTATGTACATTAAGGCAAACCCCCACTCCTTTAGCAGAGAGCTCAAACCAAAGCAGGGTGGGGAGGACCAAGCCTTTATCGTATACCCCAGAAAATTCAGGGTCACCTTTCTGTGTGATCCATCTGCTGGGCCTCATCTGCTAACTCATCTTACTCTGCCCTTTAGTTTCCCTGGAAGATGAATGTGTAGACGCTCAAGGCACCAGATTGTCACAGTCTTTCTTTTCAAGCCAAACATCTGGGTATTTCTAGATGTTCAACAAATATTCTTGGAATTCCTCTGTGTTTTCAAAACTATTTTGAAACCAAACGTGAGTGGAGATATGCCATGCCTGTCTTTTCCCCAGCACTCTGCCTCTGAGACTTATCGGTCTGGTCCAGCTGCCCCTGCAGAGAAAACGTGCCCTGGGTTTCCGTTGAAGAGCTCTCTCTCCTCTGCTCCCACTGTGGGTCTGAAATACAGGTCTCATCAAACCTATACCTTTTCTAAAGCATCGGTGGTAGGCAGAATAATAGTGTCCCCTTTCCAAAGATAGCTATTTCCTAATCCCCAAAACCTGTGGCTATGTTAGGATATATGGCAAAAGGGACTTTGCAGATGTGATTAAATTAAAGATCTTGAGATGGGAGATTATCCTGAATTATCTGGAAGTCGGATTATCTGGTGAGCCCACTGAGATAACAATAAGAATCCTTATTAAATGAAAGAGGCAAGAGGTTCAGAGTTGGTGAGGGGATGTGAATTCCAGTGATGTAAAGAAGGGTCACAAAAAAGGGGATGCAGGCAGTCTCTAGAGGCTGGAAAAGGTGAGGAAACGAATTCTCCCCTAGATCCTCCGAAAGGGACCAGCTCTTGACTTTAACTCAGCAAAACCCAATCTGGACTTCTTACATCCAGAATTGTAAGAAAATAAATACAGGTTGTTTTAAGCCACATAATTTGTGGTAGTTTGTTACAGCAGCAACAGGAAATGAATACAGCATCTAGGCAGGCATGTGAATTTGGGAGACACTACCAGGTAACAGAAGGAAACAGGATAAAGGAAAATGCTTAATGCTATTTGCACACCTACTTAGTGCCAGGCACTTGACGTGCATAATCTCATGGATTTTTTGTAACGACTCAGTGAATTTATTCCATTTCTCAGACAAAGAAATTGAGCTTTAAAAGTGAAAAATGTTGCTCAGGATCTTATAGTTACCATGTGGTGAAGCCAAAATTTCATCATCTTTGTCTGACTCCAAAGCCCAGGCCTATACTATACTATGTTTCACCTTAAAAAATGAAAAGAACAATATTCGTACATTCCACAAACATTTATTCAGTACCTATTAAATGTCAAACCTCACACTGGGCATCGAAGATGCTTTAATGAACTAAACACAACGTAGTTCTTGCCCTTAGCAGAAATTACAACCTAGGTTGTGGAGGGTGGGGGGAAAGAGGCAGGCAATCAAACATGCACATATAATTACAATATTGAGCACTGCTATGATGGAAATAGGGAACTACGAGCTACAAGAATATGTAATAAGAAATTTATTACCTTAGGGGAGTGAGTTTTGGATTTCGATATGGAGGCTGCAAAGGAGTTACTCACTGTGGCATCCCCCAACTAATACTGCTTCATCGACCCCCCTTCCACAGCTACATCATGGAACCTGGCAGGTGAGGGCATATAAGTTTCAGAACACACACTATTGGTCCCATGTGGTAAGAAAGAGTCCCACAGAACTACGCTCCCCCTCCAAGATCAGATGGGGCCAGGCTTCAGACCCAGGTCTGGGTTGAAAGAATTCTAATTTATGGTGGATGGCCCATTGGTGACGCCTACCTCATGAAGGCAGTTCTTAAAAACCTGGCTCCTCCCACCTTACCCGCCCATCTGCTCTGGTGGTATTCATACCCCCTAGCACCCGGTTTTCAATCTTAAATCTTGCTAAGATTTTATCTAAGCCGTCCTCTTCACCTTTCTACTCACCTCGGTCTCATCCCCGGCCTCATCCAACTCCTCTTTAGCCATTCAATGACTTAGGAACCAGGTAGGGATGCTGACCTGCTTAGGCCAATCTCACCCATTTCCACTGATGAATGGTCCTCCTATATCTAGAATAAATATCTTCACTGACCTATTGATGCAGCTTCAGTAGGATCCAAATGGCATGAAAAAAACAATAAAAGCCAATGCTATGAGTGGACTCCTCTGCAGCAAAGTGAAGACCTCTCCTCACAAGAACAAATGGATGCCTTTGTTGAAAAGCAGTGAATGCTTACACCTAAGAATGAGTGTAGCTAGCAGTGTAGAATGGTATGAAGTGTAGCTAGCAGTGTAGAATGGCTTGGGCTTCAAATCCAGGCTGACCTGGGTTCCAGACCCCATTCTGCCACTAACTAGTGCAAAGCCTTAAAGCTGAGATGGAGCTGACTGTTCTTTCTTTCACCTTCTTGGTGACCAGGGTAAAGTAATCGGATCTGACTGGCCAGGCATTGCCTTCCTCCTTTTCCACCCCATTTGCATCCTGCTGGAAGGCCCACCAATAGCTCAAAGAAAACAATTCTCCCAGATAGAAGAGGACCATTCTATTGCTTCTATTAGTGGAGAGTAGCTTTAGTTGCCTACTTAAACTGTCTGAAGCTTGGTTTCCAATTTATAAAATGAGGATAACACTCTATCTGGAAGGCCTGGTATGAGACTAAAATGAGAGGGTATCTAAAGGGTCTTATATCTCAGAGGTGCCCTTTGCAGTCAGATTTTATACTTACATTTCCAGCAATGCGAAATGGATTCCCTGGACGATTTTCCACCTCAAACACCAACACCCTGACAAGAGGTGCTCTTGTAGAATGCAGTAAATAAAGGGAACCTGGTGGGTAGCTGTTGCTAGTAGGCAGTATTTGCAGTGTTACACACAGGGAGCCACGGAAGGACAAGCCCCACCCTCTGAGGCCGAAGCTAGCACAAATCAGCATGTGGTAGAGGAGATAACACTCAAGGAAAAGAAACATCTTGCTTACAGCTTAGGGGATTTCTAAAGCATCCATCAAAAGCCCAGACTATCTCCTGGGAACTAGAATATAAATGTGAAGACGTAATTTACTCAATTGCATGGTGACTAGATTGTCTGAAGCAGCTATGTGGCAACAGATGGGTGAAGCCTGCTTGGAGCCAACCCAAAGAAGCCAAAGAATTAGACTGAATCCTGGGTGTATGGCCTTGTCCAAGCTCAAGGGTTATGGTCTTTGACAAAATAATTCTTATCTCAGTGCTGGTATCATCAGGATATGACAGCTAATGACACTGAACCATGGAGGCCATCAGGTTTCTTCTCCTCTAAGTCCATGTACACCAAGTCACTTTCTCTTGGAAGCCTTGCTACCTTGTGTATAGTTTCCTAAAGGGCAGAGATTGGGGCTATATTTTTCAATCTAAATTACATAGTTGCATTGTTGTCTATACTCTTAGAGTCTCTTCAGTAAGAATTAGGTTTCTCTTTTAGGCTTCACACTTAATTCTTGAGTGTCTTGACTCAAAGTCAGCCCAGTTACTATTTCTTCCCAGTTGTTCTCCTGGACTCCTGCATTTCTTTAATCAGCTGCCATTTGGTGACTATTTGTGGTTAATTCGTCCTGAAACAATTTTCTTTCCATCTATTTGATATGCAGTTCTGAAAGTCTGGGAATTTGATTGATTTACTGATGCCAAATGATGGGGAAGGACCCAGGTCAATCACCAAGGTGATTGAGAAAGCCCTACTCCTTAAGTCCTTACAGGGAGAGAAATGCAAGATGCCAAAGTACCCTGAACAAACATCTTTAGATTATTAAATGTGCCATTTTGGAGTTAAATGGGAAATATTAACAGCTGATCTGCCATGGCAGTAGAGACACCATGTGATATCCACAGAGCTTCTGAAGAGGCTGGGAAACCAGGCAGGTGTCTGTTTTTGTTTCAGCTTCCCCTGAGCCCCAGGAGTCAAGAAGACAGAATAGCCTGAGGACTCCATCAGTCTCCTGTGAATGTGGTTAACTGAGTCTACCCCAAAAGCTTGATGCACTCTCATTCATTGACGCCATACAGGTCCTGGTCTGGTTAAGGCTGCAAACCAGACCTGGAGCTATGGTGACCCTACTAAGGAATGCCACCCAATGAGGCTGACTTTCTCTTGAATTTTATTCTTAATGCCAGAGGAGGAATTCAGAGGGTTATCCTGGGCTCCACCAAAGGGGTTTCTATAGCATTGAATGCAAATGCTAGAAAGGATCTCATGGGTCTAGCCATCTAATTTCAGAAATATAGAATTTGCAACTGAGAAGCGATGTGACTTTCCCAGGGTTACAGTGACTTAACTGCAGAGCTATCACTTACACTCAGCTCTCTTGGCTTTCCAGTGTGTTTTCCACCTCATCACACTGCCTCCTGTGTCCAGGTAGCTCTGAGTGAGCTAGCCCTGGACATATTCCAGAAAGAGGAAAAGAAGAAGTAACAGTGGGAGCCTGCAAGCCCTGGGGCCCTTTTCAATCCCGGTAACCATCCTGGGTTAAGCATGTCTTTTGAATGACAGTCTCTTTTCGGGTACCTGTTTGTTCTTTCCTATCTCTTCCTAGTCCCTCTGATCCTCTTCCTGTTGAGAAGGGGTGGCTTACTTCCTCTCGCAATGGAAGAAGAAAATTGGGACCTCAGATTTCCCTGGGTTCTCCTGATTCTTTTTTGGTCTCTGCAGGGGAATGGCTGTGCTGGTCTGGTCCTTGAACTGGGGACCACTAAGATGTAACTGGTCCTGTCTGGCCTTTGTGGTTTATATGCTCACCCTTAGAGCCCATCTGTCACAATCTTGACATCTCTACCTAAAAGCACCTCATCAGCCTGACCCCAGGCTTCTGTTGATCATATGTATACGACACCTGGAAATTTCTGGATCTCCTCCATACCATGTGCAAGCATGGAGAGCCAAATTCATTTATGTAGCCACATTCCCCCATCACTGTGGGGCTGTTCTATCACTTTTCCACTATCCCTGGGCTCAAAACAGGGAGTGAGGAAAAAGTTTCTTTGTTTCTAGCTTCCCCTGTGTAATAAATCTTCTTATCCCAGGACTTGAGCCTACAGAGAATGCTCAGGGCTCACGTGCCTCATACAACCTTCCTCTACATCAGCTTCCTTTCCTTTTCTTTATTTAAATGTCTACTTTATTAAATTGTGTGCATTCATTTTAATGCGCATTACATAAAAATTCACCAACACATTGTTTAAGAAGAGACTCAGGAAAAAGTCTATTTCAAAATCAAAATATAACATGCTTTACAGGCACTGTCCTAAGTGGTTTACGTTCACCATGTGTGAGAGTTATATGGGAAGAACTGAAGTCTGGAATGCATCAGCCTCCTTTCTCTTCTCAGAATCCACTTAGGTAAGAGGGGTAAGCTTTCTTTTCTGTTCTTTTCTTTTGTGGTAGAAACTTCCCTTGTGTCATAGCCAACTCCTTCTTCTGGGGCACTAAGGCTAATAGCTAAGCCTCAGTAGTGGATGGAAGGAAGACTAACTTTTTAAATATTATGGAAGAAATCCCACAATCTGTGTTGGCCAGGCATGGCTTTTGATTCAGAAGCCTTGGGATGACTAGGAACTAGAGATTAGGAAGGAAAGAAGTACATTGGCTTAATTTTCTCAAAACATTATATCTAATCACACAGATAAAAGCAGAGGTGCTGTGACTGAAACAATAGAACGGGCCCGGAAGACGGCCAGTCAATACCTCTCTCTGGTGGCCCTGAAAGTATGTCCAGGATTCACCGGGATTCCAGGGAACACAGTCGGAAAAGGACTGTGCCTGGGTGAACCTGGGGAAGTCCCTCTCCTTTCCTAGACTTTTGTTTCCTTGATTGCAAAATAAGGAATATGAATTAAATAATCTGCAATCTTGAAATCTGCTTAGCACTAAAGCTCTGCTGGGCAAAACTGTTTCTTTTTTGATGAGTCAGGAGACACTGAGGATCTTCAGCACCTCAGGGTCATCAATAGGGACATCAATCCCCACGCTCTGGAGCTGCATCAAAATGTGGAGGCGCAGGAATTTCCAATTGACTAAATGCCAGACAAATCATCTTTCGCAGCAATAACCTTCTCTTTACTCTATCCGGGAACTATTCTTCATAGAAATTGACAAAATTTGTATATGTAAATTACTTTGGAAGTTATGCCCACAAAAATCATTTTCTTTTTCCTATCCTGGATTTTTTTTTTTAAGATTTACATAACTGATGTAGCTATAACAAAACTAACATATAATGAACTCTTCTTATGAGGATGTTACATGTGAAACCCCTCTGTGGAAGAAAAGAAATACTTGAAATTGTCTTTGATTGGATTGTTCAATAAGTAAAACTCTTTCCACAATGAACATCATTTTGGGATTTTCTTTTGCTAAGGCAAAATGGAGCTCTAAACTTGACCAGAAATGTGTTTGTGGGCTCTTGTGGAGAACAAGATAAAGACACCTGCAGAAAAATAACAATTGAGAACCTTTTTCTCTGAAGCAAAAGTCACGCTTCATTCCTATCTGAAAAGGTCACTCCTTGTTGGAAACAACACTTTACTGTTATCTACAGTGAGATAGCAGCTCCCCCATGAGGCTTTGTCCAGAACTGAGAGAGAGAAAAACATTATTGAAGATAGAAGCAGAATTTTCTAAGATATTCCTGTGAGTTTGTCCCTTGAATCTCAGGATGGGCGTGAGTGTGGGGCGTGGGTGGAAAGGTGAGGAATTTGATCTAATGCTTCTTTGGAAATATGCTGTTCTCTTTAATGTTTCACTGCGTGAAACTCTGGTTGAAAAGAAAGTTGTATTCTGGTGAAAATGATAAACAACAAGCTCAAACATTTTAAAATTTAGACTTTCCATTGGATCCACTGACTAGCTGTAATTCTAAAGGGAGTTAGAAAAAAGAAGGGATAAAGTTGGGAAGGAGACAATGAGAGGATGAGTGAGGGGAAAGGAGAGAGGAACGAGAGGGGAAAGAATAAGAGAGGGGATAAAAGTAGAGAAGAGAGTGGCTGAGAGAAAGTGGGAAGACAGAAAAAGAAGGAAAAGAATAATGAGAGAGAGAGTGTGAGTAGGGAAGGAGAGAGGGATGGAGGAAGAGAGAGGAAAGGAGAGGGGGAGGGAAGCAGAGAGAGAAAAAAATGAGGAAGCGAAGGGAGGGAGAAGAAGGGAGAAAGAGATGGGAGATAGCAAGGGAAGAGAGGAACAGAGAGGGAAAAGCCAGAGGCTGGACTTCTTAGGGTTGGCACCTCAGCTTTACTCACTCAAGCACTTCATTTTCTCAAAGTTACTCACCCTCTTGAGGACCTGATTCAGACCAAGCAAGTTAACTGACAAAGCAGAAAAGCGAGGGAGTCATGCTGTATGAAAGAGATAGGTCCCTGCCACGTGACTGGTGTGTACAGCCCCACTGCTAAGGAGGTAGCTGGGAAACCCAAGTTTCTACAAGTTCCTTTTCCAGTATGGAATGAAGACAGAGGGTCTGGCCTAGTTGCTGGGCCACTGTGTCCAGGCTGGGATGAGGGCTGGAGAATTCCTCCTCCAACTCCACTCCTGAATACACCTTGGGAGCAGCAGAGTTGTCTGCAACACCTCGTGCCTGTCTCCCTTGGCCAGGCTGAAGGTGCACTGCCAAATTCTTGCTCTTCAGTTCTCTCTTTCTCTTTCCAGCTACATTCACACCCTACCTTTCTGTTATGACAATACGACAGGCCCTGGGATGGGATGAGATCCAGTGGGTCTCTCTGGCAGAAGTCAGCAGGTGCTCCAGTCTCATAGATGTA
>NW_006436301.1:1248632-1255445 GCF_000325575.1 Pteropus alecto | reverse complement strand
AGCAGGAAAAATGGCAGCCCTTTCTCGGCATACCTTAGTGCCAGGCAAACCCTTTCCTGACTCATCTGTTCTTGCTTGATTACACTTGGTTTCCTCATCAGCAGGTGACGCAAATGTCCTTGATCCCTATCTAGTTTTGGCATTACATTCCACTTAACTGGACTGTCCTTAAGACATCTTTTAGGGCCCAAAGAGAGCAGCCATTGGTCCCATAGTTGATGACTAGCAGAGCTCTGATCTGGTTTTCACAGCACCTTGCCTATTATATCTCCCTAGTTCACACACAAAATCTTTTTCTGGCCTCGCTCTCTGACTACGCTCCTCCCTAAGAAGGAAGAGTCCACCTGGACCCGAGTTTTGACACCAGGACCCAAGAATTCACTCCCCGAACACCCTACGCCTGCTTTCAAGGCTTGCTCAGGCATCTTCTTGAAGTATGTCCTCCTAGGGCCAACCACACCAAGATGTGTATACCCCGAGATCTGAGGAGTCACCAAGGCATGGCCATGTAGAAGGGACTTGAACACGTGGCCTGGGGTATCCACAAGCTTCTGCAGGAGATGCCCCCTGAGGTGGGGCTGAGCTGGGTTGGGAAGAGAAGTGTGACATCACCTTCAGCTGCAGAGCGCTGAGCAGTCAGAATTCTAAATTGAATTGTGCCTTCAATATTATCATGAAGGTAGATTTGTCAAAGCAGAAGAAAAGAATATTTAATAGCTTGTTTGTGTGATTTACAACTTCTAAATGTTTAGATAAAATGACATGTGGGCATTCATTTGTACTCTTGTTCCAGGCTTGGCAATTGTTAGGAGTGGGCCATACTGAGTACAGGTGACTTTCCAAAAATGATATCTAAATATTACCTTAATTATAGGTACAATATTTCTTTCTTCCATCTCTTTCATATTTGAAATACGTCTTTGCATCTAAGCACTCTATATGGGCTCTTTTATGGACTGAGAGTTTGGGGTAATTTGTTATAGCAGCCCTAACAAACTAATACAGGCTCTTAAAGGAAGACACTCAAAATGGAAGTCCTTGGTGTCCTTCCATTTATATACCCCACATGGAGAAAACCTGTCTCATCCAAACACAGCATAATTGTCTTTCTATCTTTATCTGAACTTCCTGTAATGCCATTTGCTCTTCATTCGCCCTCCCTGCTTTGGGCAGACAACAGCATATACCTTTAGGGCATGCAATTACTTCTCTGCAAAGTCTCCAGTAGTGGCAACTAGTTAGGTGTATGGTTGATCAATTTCTCAATTCTGTCTTATTGACCTAATCGAAAATGTTTCCCAGAAGGTAGGCTTACAGCTCTTCAGATCAGGAAGCCCTTCATTACTGGGAATCTTTTTGTTATTTAGGTCAAGGGGAAGGTTTTACTCAGCTTTTTCTTATCCTTCCCTCTCTTCTGACACAGTTAAAATTTCAAAACATGTCACTCAACAGCAGAAACAAGCTGTTGACCTGACTGGATATATCTGTGTCTGAGTTTTCAGAAACAGAATATCCAAGAGAATTCGTAATTTGTTTTGCCACTTTGTTGGTTTTCAGTACTGAGGTAGATTTAATGTCAGAGTTTAAACTTCCAGGTGCCATTCTTCTTGCATGACTTGACAGTATAATTCCTAATTAATGCTGTAAGCATTGCCACTTGTCCTTTAACTAGTTTTCCTGTCAGATGATCCTCTTTTCTTGTGTGTGCGCACATTACGTGTGTGCACACACACACAAACACACTGTAAACAAAACAAGTGTGTTAAGATACAGAAGTGGAGGAGAGAGGAAAGCAGATGCAATTCACACAGACTGTGATATAAATGGTGCCCCCCTACAGGTGTTCAGTGTCAAACCTGCAATCCATATGAGGAGACTCTGAGGGGGACAGAGTGACAGGGAGAGAAAAACATATTTGGGAGTTCTGAGCTATTGAGAGGCTGACAACATGGGATCAATCAGCCAATGCTAATATTAATTATATTTTATCACAAACTAAAATTTAATCAGTGGGAAAAAAAGTTAGCTTGAAAAACCATCTTTACTGTAAAACTATATTTTTCAACTAAGTATGTGTATATACATATCTTATATTCAGTAGGGTTGTACCATGTTGGACAATTATCTAGTCAATTTAACCAATGAAGAAAATCAAATGCAGTGATTTAAATGTAAAAACACTTTAGTTAGAAACATCATTAATTAATTCACGAACAAATAATGGAGTGAAAAGACTGGCTCTGGAGCCAAACAGACCAGAATTGAAATCTTAGATCTTCTATTTAATATCCGTGTAGCCTTGGGCAAGTCACTTAACGTGAGTATCAGTTTACTCATCTAGAAAATGGCAGCAATGTCACCGGCCTGGCGCAGTTAGTATGAGGATAGTCCGTAGAGTGAGTACTGTATACAGGCACTCAATAAATAGTACTATCCTGCATGACTACGTACAGTAACAAGAGTCACAGGTCTCAGATCATGAGAGAGGTATTAGGAATTCAGTGCATTATAAGGTCTGGACTCATCCAAGAAGCTCTGAAGGATCCAGGAGGAGGACAGCGGCAATGCTAAAGAGGGCACTGGGTTGGTAGAGCCCCATATACTGCCTTCCTATTTGAGACATGGATCCCGTCACAAGACTCCTGATCCATCAAGGCCATCATCTATATTTTTATCCAGGGGCCAAGATTATAGCTTTTGAAAAAGACTGTATTCTAAGCTAGGTCTACATGGAGACTGCCAGATTTGGGGAAGAGAGGGTCTCCATAGAATAGCCCTTCTCACCACCTTCCCTCATTTGTATGTGCACTTTATTTTTTCTGCCACGCCAGCCTCATATTGTTCTCATCACCCGACACTTGGCAGCTAGCAGACAACAGGTTTTTCTGGAAGGCCAGTCAGTTTGCATTGGTAAAACTATCCAGTAGAATTGACAAAGTAGGTTCCTGAAACAATAAATCTCTCAGGGACCTCAAGAGAACAGCCATAGTTTTATGCTCCATTGGAAAATATATATATATATGTAGCTTCCTGACAGTAACTCTTGCTTTGTAAAAAAAAAAAAAAAAAAAAAAATCCCCTAAAAAAAATCCCCAATCAGTCTACTGTTTCTGGGTATGGATGGAGACATGGGATCCTAACCTGTTAGTAGAAAGCAAATGAAGCTCAGTAGTTCATTTTCATTCAATCAATCTCCCTCTCCCACGCTCCCTCTCCCTTTTCCTTCCCCACTCTTTCTCCTTGCCCTACCCCACATTCTTAGGAAAGACTGCTCAAATTACATCTCATAATATAAACTCCCCTGCATATGACATGGTTGTCAAAGTCTTAAATGTGTTCACCAATAGCAAAAGTTTTAACTCAACCTAAAATATGAGATGACAACATTGGAAATACAGTTGCTTTTAAAATGGGAAATGGTACTATATGGACACGCAGTAGCAGAATCTTAGAAGCTCTGAGTTACAATGGACCTTTCGAAGTTATCTAATTCAATTCATACATGATGCCTGGATTCCAACTACTTTATCCTAAGCAAGGGGTTAGCTAGCCTCTGCGAGAACATACCTCCAGTGATGAGGAAATCAGAACATTCTGGGGCAATCCAGTGGATCAGTGGCCAATTCAGACTGTCATAAAGGTCTTCACAAAGTTACAAAATCACAACAGCTTCATAAAAAGGAAAAGTTGTACAAATGGAACATTAAAGACAATTATTTATATTTGAAATAATCAATATACAAACTTTCTCTAAACAATGTTTCTATTACCAAAAGGAATCTATGGTGATAGTATTGTTCAAATTTTTGAGCTACATGAAACTATGCATGATGGGATAACAGAGAAGGTCAAGTGGTTCTAGGGAAAGCCCCTAGGATTATGTGGGATGGTGTCTCTGAATTCACTACAGAGGAAAATGTGTAACTTCTCTGGTTAACAGCCTTACCATTTCACTCCCCTGACTACAATCTTTTTCATATCTTCTGGAAAGTTCTCTACCAATTAGACCATCATTCATTCATTCATTCAACACATATTTATTGACTGTCTATGTATGTGCCAAACACTGTTTGAGTCACTGGCAATGTATCAGTGAACAAAACAGACTTTCTGGTGATATTTTTACCTTATCCTCTTTACTCATTGACCACACATCTCTATTTAACTTCCACCTTGACCCACTACTTCTCTTCTCAAAAGAGTTGGTCACACTTACTGCTTCTACCTCCTCACTTCTCATTAAGACTCCAACCCACTGCTATCTGCATACATACCCATAACTCTATTTAAACTGCTCTTCTTCTAGCCACCATGATTTCATAATTTCCAAACCTAACTGACTTGATCTCTCAACTACATCTGATGCTGTCAATGGCTCCCCACTTTTTAAAATGTTCAACTCCCTTATGTCCATGACATCTCTCCTAGCTCTCAACCTATTCATTAGCACCCAGCAGACAGGCCAATGGTGGTGCCAACAAGCCAATGGCCATGTGTTTGGAGAGACAGCAGGGGACATGTGAGCAAGTTAGCATGGGTCAGGCAGGTAGACAGGCAACAAGCAAAAGAGATACAGTCAGGGGCTTCCCTGTGAGGGGTATGGAATTCCTCCAGTCGCTGCCTGCTGGGGCCTAGATCTGTGGCTTAGAACTCAGTGTCTATCATATGGAAAGCTGGCCTGAGTCAGGCTGGCCTCCTTTTGGAACTAGATCTCTTTTAGTGCAAACATGAAAATAGTGTCAGGGAGTTTGTAGATCTTCTCTCCCCAAAGTGATGAAGAGTGGCTGTTTCATGGCATCCTCTGCAGAGAACTAACTACAACCCTCAACCTTCAGTGGCTTAGTGAGGAGGTCGGTTCTGTCACCGTCAAGTATTGGTACATGGCTCAAAAAGACCTCAACTTGGGGAAATTCTAGAAGATGGAATGAGAGTTCATCTAATTGTGAATAACAGATTAAGTTAAACCCAATAAATATGTATCCCCTATCATGAACATGGCATGGTACTCAACTCTAAAGAAAATGCAATGTTAAGTAAGGCTAAGCTCTGGCCTTTGAGGAGCTTACAATCTAGTAGAACCAATAAGACAAGCACACAAACAGCTGCCAGACAAAGTATGATGTAATGAGTGTCAGCTAAGAGGTGAGGGAAAGATCCTATGGAGTCTCAAAAGAATGAGAAAGTCTATCTCGTTGGGAAAATAAGAAGGTTCCACAGACAAGGGTTCTTTTTAAACTTGACTTTAGCACAATTCCAATAGCCAACACAGTTCTGAACTTCAGAAAGGAAGCCTGATTTAGGTTTGGAAGTTAGAGCTATAAAATGAATAAATTCATCTCAGAAGAGAAGAGATTAGCACAGAGGATGAAACCTCGAGGAAAACCATGTGTAAGAGGTGGGCAAGGAAGGTGAAAGAGCCACTGACTGGCAATGAGGAGGAATGTTAAGAAAAGTAGGAGGCGAACAAGACACTGGTGTGGATGCTAAGAAAGGAGACAATTTCAAGAACTATGAGACAGCCAATATAGAGCAAAAGCTGCAGAAAAGTTTAGAGGAATGGAGACTGAAAATAGGCCATTGTGTTGGTCATTACCATGTCATTAGGAAGTCCATGACAACCTTGGTGTGAGCTTCACTGAAGTAAATTGACAAATGAATAGAATGTGGACACAGTGAAAAGAAAATTCTCTTTCAAGGAGGCTAGCTTGAAAGAGAAAGGATTGAATGTTGGAGTTCTTGGATTGAGTGTTGGAGTTCTTTTCCTAACCGTTGTAAGGTTAGGCAAAAAGAAAGATAATTATGACACCCAAGTCAATCTTCTCCTTGCAAGGAGCACCTTCTAGGACAAACTGAGAAAGGGATCATCCTCCTTCATCTCCCACCTTTCAGGTGCTCTCCCTGGCTATATTTTCAGCTCAATCATGAACCACCTCTTTCCCAGATGCTGGTCGCCTGCCCATCACCTCCAGAAACACTTGAACATACTGCGTACTATATAGCAATATAGCATGCGGCTCTCACGACATCAGCAACAGGACCATTGTGGGTCAATTCACACTTACTTGTGCAACTTTGTCCCTTTACTCCTCACACTTCCACCACTCAAGCTGATGGCAGTTGCATCTTTAATGAGGAGTTGTGAATCATTAAAGGGAACTGCAACATAGGAGGGAAAACATTTAAAACT
Source organism: Pteropus alecto (assembly GCF_000325575.1). Taxonomy (NCBI): domain Eukaryota; kingdom Metazoa; phylum Chordata; class Mammalia; order Chiroptera; family Pteropodidae; genus Pteropus; species Pteropus alecto. Next base: position 1,249,258 of record NW_006436301.1, on the reverse strand, counting down.
GTACTCTTCATATGACTGTTCCCATGGCCCTGGAGAAAAGTACCCCCAAAAGTTAAACTCTTCACAGAGTTCCCATCTTGAATATTCTCAGCTCCCAGTCTTTCTGCTTCCTCCACAGGTCCTTCCTCCAGGACTGTCAACACAACAGTCTCGGTGGCCTTTGTCCTCTAAACCTGGTCCCCACCCCCCAGTCCAAGATCTTCCTGCCAATGGAAAGAGCAGAATGAGGAGTCGTTCTGCCATCAAAAGGGTAGTAAAAACCAAATACACACTGCTCCCTTACTCCCGAAAAGCTCCCCCACATACTCAAGTCATACTGAATTATCTGAAGGCGACCTGTGTGTGTGGGGGGGGGGGGTACCCCTCTTGCATAATTTCTTGCTTTTAACCTCATCTTTATATCCGTGTTTGCATCCACATCCCTGAACCCGCATACTGTCCTTCAACCATATCAGATTATTTAAAGGGTTTCCATATACTCTGCTTCCTATTACCTCTGAGCCCTCCTTTTTTAATTTTTATTTTTCAATTAGAGTTGACATCCCCTCTGAGCCCTCTTAAACGCTGCTGTTCTTTCACACAAAATCCTGACTGGAAAGAGTTCAAGGGAGAATGAAAGGAAAGGC
>NW_006436301.1:1244569-1248451 GCF_000325575.1 Pteropus alecto | reverse complement strand
ATCTAGATCATTTTGAGTATGAAAATTTCTCTAAGTTAAACATGGTCTGCATAGATCTCTCTCTAAACCAGGAAAAAAAAAAGCAGTGTGAGGGAAAAGGGGACCAATTACCAAGCTATTATCCACCTATCAATGGCTCCACAAACAACCTCCACAAGCTTTGAAATTACCTCTTTCCTGCACCTAATTGTCACCAAGCTATTTTCTCTAAGATGAAGGGGAGTAAAATAAGAATTTATGAGCCTCCTGACCAAATCCACTTCTCCAATTACATGTGTAAAGGAGCTGCTATAGCACCAGGCACACAGTAGCGTTTCTTTAAATAGTAGTTACTGTTGTCACAATGTCCTGACTGTAGCACCCATAGGTTGAAAAATGTGAGCTTCAACCTTTCAAAGAGCCCCATACTTTTCAAAGCCTAATTCTCTTAATAAAAACCTAACCTCACAAACTTTGCCAGCAAGGTATTTTTTCTTTTGTAAAACTTGTTTCATTCAAAGGTTGTTTGGAGCTTGTGAATACAAAGCACACTCATCACAGACCGTCAAACAATCATCACTGTGCTTGTTATCTTTACAGCAAGATTTTTTTAAGTGAGTTGTTAAATGTTACTCACATTCAACTAGCTTTGGGCAGATGTGATTAGGTCAAGGCAAAAGAAACCCAAACGCTGACATTTAACCTCTTGGGTGAAACCTTTACAGAGTTGAAACTAATCGGTTGTTTTTCTCTACATCATTTAAGTTTTACAAAGTGATATATTTTTAAGTTAAAATATATATAAATTTCTTCCAATTGGTTAAAAAATTTCAGATGTAGAATGAAAAATATCAGAAATATCAGCTATATCAGAAATATCAGCTATATCAGAAATGTATCAGCATGCTAAATAGTGGGTTCAGAACTCAAAAGTCATGACCTTGGCTTCCAATTTCCCTTTTGGAGTATGGAGCCCTCATTTCTGAGACTTATGTTATTGTGTTCTGAGGTTAACTTTGGGCTTTCAAAGAAACCAAAGCATTTCCATCAATTTCTCATTCAGAAAAAGGTTTATTGGGTGATTGTTTCTTGCTCGGTACTTGTATAAGCATTCTCTCATTTAATCATCGCAACAATCATGTAATATAGGAATCATTATATCAACTCCTTAGCTGAGAAAATGAGCTCAGAGTCTTTAATAATCTATTCAAGGTCACATCTTTGTAACTAATGGGCTTTACAACCAACCCCAAGTTACTGCAGGTACTGGAAAATTGTCTAAAATTCTGATGCTTCTTTAATTCAAACAAGTCTGTACTCAATTAATTCTAGTGATACCAGACTGCAGTTCAAAAGCAATTGAATTTGCATATGATCATTTAAAGTCTCTAAAAAAACTTTTATTCTACTTTTTCATAAAAAAATATTTATATAATATATACACCCTTGTCTCCTGGTTTCTTTTTTCTTTTTAAGAAACATGCTCAATTTTCTCTCATCTGTAGAAGTAGATTGTTAACATTAACTGATAACTGACCTTATCAAGGATTATATACGAAGCATGAATCTCAGTCCACAATGCTAAATGCACAAGAACTATCACTTTCTTTGTTTTTCCACAGTGCACATTAATTTCTATTTTGAGCTCCATTTAACTGGATGGCAAAAACATGATCTCAGTCAAGGTCCCCCTACTTCCCTAGGGTTGTATCTACATTCCAAGGACCTCGTAAAATGCCAGGACAAAAGAGGAGTGTGGAATCTGACCCCAGAGCAGGCACACACCCCTTGGATGCCTTTTGTTACCTCAAGATCTTAAGTCTTTCTACAGATTCTGCACCACGCGGGTGTCTTCCTGATGCTTCTGTGCTACAAGGACAGAGAACTCCTTGAGAGTTTCAGATGCTTTAAGAACTTAAATATGAAAGGTCTAACTTTAAAACTTTAGATATTGTATAGAAAAATATATTTATAAATTTCAGATAAGGAACAATTTATTAAACAAGATTTAAAAAGTTCAGTGCTTGACTCGGCAGTACATATACTAAAATTGGAACGATACGCAGAAGATTAGCATGACCCCTGCACAAGGATGACACACAAATTCGTAAAGTGTTCCATATTTTTATAGACGGTGTATTAGTGGTTACCAGAGGGAAGGGGGTTGTAGGGAGGTACATTGGGGTAAAGGGGGTCGAATATTTGGTGACAGAAGGAAATATAGCTATGGGTGGTGAACACACAATGCAATATATATATATGACATACTGTTAAATTGTACACTTGAAACTTATTGGAGTTTGTTGATCAATGTCACCTCAATAATTTTAATTTAAAAAAATAAAAATAAATAAAGGATTAATTTTAAAAAAGAAAGATTTTAAAAGTTCAAACCATAAAAGAAAAGGTTGGTAAATGTGACAATTTTAAAATTAGGAACGTCTGGCCAATAAACAAAAATGATACTATACAGTGACTGATAATTCACAAAGTGGGAGAAGATATTATTTTCTCAATACATATAACTAACAAAGGATTAGTATCCAGAAATATAAGAACTTGTATAAGTTCTTATACAAAAGACACGCACAGACATTTCACAGAAGCGGAAAGGAGAATGGCCAATAGAAGATACTCAACCACATTAGTAACTAGGGCAATATGAATTCAAATCACAATGACATCCCATTCCTCCCCTATTAGACAACCAAAATTAGTGTTTGCTGATGCTAAGATGATGACTAAGTGGAACCAATGGAATTCTCATACATTGCTAATTAGAGTAAAACTTGCCAAAATCACTTGAGAAAACAATTTGGCATTACCTAGTTAAATGTGCATGTACTCTATTAATCAACAGGTCTACTTCTAGATATATTTGGAGGTAACACTCAAACTGCATAACCATCAGTGAATCATGGGCACCAACCAATCAGAATGGATGTCAGCAGCTGGTATCCAGTACCAGTGTGGACCTACTGACTATTAGTTTCAATACACGTGACAGAAGCTCTTGCACATAGGTACTAAAAAACGTGTACAGTGTCTCCAGCAGAATTGCTTGTAATGTCCACCAACAATTAAGTGGATGACAATATTGTGGTATTTTCACACAACAGACTACTTTGCAATTGTAAAAATGAGTAAACTACAACCACATGCATTAATATAGATGAATTGCAAAAATGCAACAACGGGTGAAATAAGCCAATCTTGGAAGAATATATGTAGATAGAATGATTCAATTTATTTCAAGATCAAAACCAGGGAAAATTCGATTTCCACCACTGCACCTTGGCAAAAATATTTACCTGAAGCAGGCTAACGGAAAAAAAGCCAAGAAGTAAGGTCAAGGTCACAGCTAGGGAAAGGGTACCAAGCATCAAACTTCAAAAGAGTACGGCTTTGATAGAAATGAGAGCATGAACTATACAGTTAGTAGCTGGAGAAGTTAGTCTTAGGACAGAAACGGGTATGTGGAAGGAGCCAAGGAACTTGATTCCAATCTAAATCTGGGAAGAGCAAGTGTGGGTCGGAGCCGGGCAGGGCTGAATCCCTTACACATATAACACAGTCACTTCCTGTCTTGATACACAACTGTATATAAGTCGTCCTGTCACTACTCATACAGAAGTAACATTGCAAAGTATGGTAGGTTTAAAGCAATGTTCCTTCTCTACCAAAGAAATGTTCTAAATCCTGAAAGGATTAAGAGCTAGTACAAACTAATAACTAGCATTTTTGAGTATTTACTATGTACATTATGATAAGCACTTTATATGTTATCTCGTTTAATCCTCAAAAAAATTCTACAATGTAGGTGCTATAATTAGCTCTATTTTAGGATGAAGAGACTGGCCTGGGGTCATAAAGCTGGTATGGGGGGACAACCAACTTGACCCT
>NW_006436301.1:1241340-1244486 GCF_000325575.1 Pteropus alecto | reverse complement strand
TTTCCATGTACTATTTTAAAAATTAGATTAAAATGGATTACGTTTTTTGATTTTAATAAAGGCAGACGTGAGACTACTGACAATGAGATGTTTTCCTAATTACATTTCAGTTTAATAATATAAGCATGGCTGAAATTTGAGCAAACTTGTCTTTGCAGGTCCTCTTGTGGTACAAGTTAACTACTACAGTTTAGATCTTTTAGATATCTTATAATTTTGGAGATTTTCCAAAAGTGAATTATAAAAGATAAAAGTCAGCATTTAAAGGCCTGGAAATTTTAGTCTGGAAAATATATTTTTGAATAGAGTATTTTTAATTCGCTTTTCAACTGATCATATTAATAGCTGAAAAATATTTCATAATGTACCTGTCTTCAGGATGACATCTATACTTCATTTTCAGTTATAGGTACCACACCACAAAAGCTGCACTGTCCAACTTGATGGAAATGTTTTAGATCTGTGCTGTCCACTATGGCAGGCGCTGGCCATATGTGGCTGTTGAGCACTTGAGATGTGGCTAATGCAACTGAGAAAGTGGATTTTTTATTTTACTTTACTGTACTTGATTTTGGTTAATTTAAATTTTAAAAACTGAAGGAGTTTATAAAATATTTTTGTTAAATTTTCATTATTTTAATAGAAGTATATTTCATTTTAACCACTAAAATTTTAGCATCCAAATTAAGATGTGCTATAAGTGTAAAATACACACCAGATTTCAGGTATTTAACATGAAAAAAAAGCCAACTATCTCGTTAATAATTTTATATGGATTACATGTTAATACATTTCCAAATACATTGCTTTAAATAATATAAGCAATATATTAGAACTAATTTCACCTGTTTCTTTCTACTTTTTTGATGTGACTAGTAGACCATTTAAAATTATATATGTGGCTCATGTTATATTTCTACTGAACTGTGCTACTCTAGAATTTTTAAATGAGTTGCAGCAGACACCATTGTGAGACACGACTTATATCTAGAATATTACACCTGCAGCGGGTCTCACAGTCAGGCCTAATTTCATCGTAACCCAAGCAGCATCCTTCACAGCTTTGTGTCCCAACTGGTATGCAAGAATGGACAAAGTACATAATGACATGGATCGCTACCCCTGTTCCTATACTCGGGGTGGCAAGAACTGGGGACAGAACAACAATTCAGGCAGAGGCTTCTTGCCGTAACACCTCTGAGCATTGGCCCCAAACTCTGTTCTCACATACATTAGACATTTCTGTCCATTCATGGCTGACAGGACCTTTTAGTTGTGTCCATGGTGGCTGCATGTTGATTCCTCTAAGAATGCACAGATGTTCTGCATTTCTTTTTAATAACTTGATATGAAAATATTCAATTGGATACAAAAATACACTTATATTACTACCAAAAATTCAGAATGACATTTGTCGATGAAATAAATGAGCTGAATTCTTCATATCATTTCAACTATCATACATTTTGAATTATAAACAATGACTTCACATTTTGTATAGTTTCTCATCAGGAATGATTTTTAAAAAGTTTTGATCAGGAATTGCAAGGAGCCTTTCAAACATAAAATCTTTCTTTATTCCTTCCTTCCTTTCACAATATTTATTGAGTACCTATTCTATGTCCAGAGCTGTTCTAACGCATGGAATATATCAGTGAACAAAAGAAACAAAAAATCGTGCCCTTACAATGCCAGAGGTTGAGGTAGGCACAAGGACTATTGGCCACCTCTACTTGTAAATGTACTTCTGAACAGGAAATTCACTTTCTTATAATATATTATATTATCTTTTCATCTTGGAAATACGTCCTGTACGTTGTTTAGCGGTGTTAATTTCTTTCGCTGACCAGAATTTAATGATTTATGTTTTAATACTTTAAACATAAATTGAGATGTTTGCTTCATTGCTCCTAGGTCCCCACCCAGTGATTTGTTTTTCACTCCCCCCCTTCAAATCTCTCATTCATAGAGAATGCAGCCAAATCTCATTAAGCTGGGACGTGTCTAACCTGGATTAGGAAAAACTGTGAATTTGGCTAAAACTATATGTTCTCATGGACAAAGTTTGAGCTGTACCTATGTATATAAGACCCTTTTATAAAATCTCAAGACCTTCAAGTCTGCCCACAACCCCTAGGTCATGGTGGCTAGTTCTCAGTCTTCCTGGGGCATCTTTTTCTAAAGGTTATACTGCTCTTATCTCTCCTATATGCCTTGAGAACCAGAATACCCCTGGGACCTAACTTTGGTCTCTAAGTCCTCTCTACCTCTCTAAGAGGTCCAGGGACTTTTATGCAAATGAGCCCTGGTACTTGCCCTGACTTTCCAAAGACCCTGCACTGAGTTACAGCACCCATACACGAACAGCCCTGCTTGATCACCGTTCTGTAAGGCAGTGTTTCCCACCTTTTTCATAATAGGGCACACAGAGGAAGTGACATTTGCATATCGCAGTGGGGTAAAGTGGAGGGGCATTTAAGAGGGAGTTGTTAAAAAAACACTATATTTTCTTTACATTATATAATTATGAAAAATATCTTACGTAAAATATCAAGCATTATAGAAGAAATTAAATATTGAATTTGATGAAAATAAGAATTTTAACCTTCTCTTTTTGTAAAAACAATCTTACATCTGCTTTACAGTGAAATTACTCGAAAGTGTTGTCAGTACTCTCTCTGATTCCTCTCCTTTCAATCTAATTCCTCTTTCTTCTTTCATAAGTTTGTTTTATTTACTCTCCCTGCCCCATCAACCTTTTTCCTTCCCATAGGCAGCTATGTGTATTATTTTCTTTCTTATCTTCCCGTTTCTTTATAAAAAGAAAGGAGTTATGAATGTATAGTCTTCTCCTCCCCACCCTTTCTTTTACCAGTTGTACCATGCACTGTTCTGTACATGATTTTATATAAACTTTATACAACATAGCCTAGAGTTCTTCCAATATCAGTGCATAGAGATCATCCTCAATATTTTTTCCAGCTGCATCCTATTCCATCTTACGAACAATAAATATAGAGATACACAAACATAAATACATGCATAAATTTTGCGCATGTGGAGTATAGAATGGATGAGTACAATATTGACATTGGGTAGGAGAGTCCTTTGTGGAGCTGGAACCACTGGTAGTGTGGACAGTGTCT
>NW_006436301.1:1211633-1241293 GCF_000325575.1 Pteropus alecto | reverse complement strand
CTCCCTTGAATTCTTTCCAGTCAGGATTTTGTGTGAAAGAACAGCAGCATTTAAGAGGGCTCAGAGGTGATGTCAGCTTTAACTGAAAAATAAAAATTAAAAAAGGAGGACTCAGAGGTGATAGGAAGCAGAGTATATGGAAGCCCTTTAAATAATCTGATATGGTTGAAGAACAGTATGCGGGTGCAGGGAGGCGGATGTAAACATGGGTATAAAGATAGGGTTAAAAGCAAGAAATTAGGCCAGAGGAGTACACACACCCACACAGGTCACCTTCAGATAATTCAATATGACTTGAGTGCAGTATTGGATATAGAGGAGGGCAGGGAAACAGATGTAAACATAGGTGTAAAGATTGAGGGTAAAACTTGAAAAATAATATGTAATAATATATAAAATAATGTAATATATTTTTTAAATGGAAGGACTGAACCAAAATCTGAAAGTTAAATGGCTACCTGTAGAGAGAAAGAAGGAACATGGTGGAGAGAACAAGCATGGAAGCTACACTTCTCTCAATATACTTTGTTTTGTAGGTTTGATATTGGAACTACAGAAATATTTTACATAATTATAAGGTAAAATTAAATTTTAAAAAAACAACCCATAAAAATCAAAAGCAAAACAAAGCAAATGAACCTAACCGTATACTGAGTTGCTGGCATAACCTCACAAGGAGGAACTATACTATTCTATTTTTGCGTACATCTGAAATTTTCCATGAGAGTGGAGGGAGGAGAGAACAGGGAGGAGCAGACAGAGAGATAGGAGGAAATGATAAAGAATGTGGATTCACAGAAAAAGATAAAGAAGATGAATTTACAGGGAAAAAAGAATGTTGATTTGCAGAAAAAGAAAAAGAATGTGGAATAACAGAAACCATTCTTTAAGCTGGAGGGGATAATCAAAACAGTGGAATGTTGCCCCAAGGTCAAACAAGAAATGTGAAGTGCCCATCACACTGAGCAACATTTGAAGAGAGTTGGGGGCGGGGGTGGGGAACCAGTACATGTGGTTTGAAAATGGTGAATGTGCTTTCATTAAAACATAATAAAAGGCGAAATCAAGAATGCTGTGCATAATTCAGGATGTGCGGATGTGGTTCTCTTACCTGTGGCCCTCCATGCTTCCAGGTTCTAACCCTAACACCATTTATCTTATTCCCACCCATAAGACAAGTCTGACTCCTCCAAAATGAGGGGAGTTCCTTTTCTGAGCCTCCGAGTTTCTGAAGGCCTCCAAAAGTCTCTGAAGGCAGCACGGTATATTATTGTTGTTGGTGGTATTATTTAACAAATATTAATACCATGCTTACTATGTACCAGGCACTACTGTAAGCACTTTATAAATATTAACTCATTAAATCGTCTTAAAGACCCTATGAGATGGATACTATTATTACAAGTTTTGCTCTGGCTTTATTACTTTCTTACCACGTGACACTGACCAAGTCATTTCTCTGTTTTGTACTTCAGTTTGCTCTTCTGTACAATGGAAGTTTTGGGGCTGGGATTTCGAAAGTTCTTTTCAACCGTAGATTCTGTGAGCTGTGGTGATAAATCAGCATTCGCCACTGATCTAACATGGCGGAGAAGAGGGTAACACTGACCTGCCTCCATTTTTTCCTTCGTCTCCCAGCTTAGAGTTCTATTACCTGTATTCTGTTGTTCTCTCTAAAGAAAGTGGGAAATGTTAAATATAGTCATCCCTCAATATCTTGGATACCAAAACCCGCAGATGCTCAAGTCCTTTATAAAAAATGGTGTCATACTTGCATATAACCTATGCATATCATCCCGTGTACCTCAAATCATCTCTACTTATAATACCTAATACAATGTAAATGCTATATGAATAGTTGTTATGCTGTATTGTTTAGAACATAATAATAACAAGAAAAAAAGTCTGTACATGTTCAGTACAGATGCAGCCATTATAGGCCTAACTCCACAGTACAGCAGATCCTCAGACAACGTCATTTCATTCAAAGTCGTTTTGTCATGTTGATGAGATGACAGAGGAGCTTAACTCTTGCTTATATCAATTAGCTAATGGGAAAATTCGTTATATATTACTTTGCTTAAAGTCACGGAATGTATTGACAACTTTAAGTGAGAACTTACTGTGCATGTCAGCAACAATGTATCTTTTTTTCTGAATTATTTTTGATCCACAGTGGGAGGAACCTGGGGTGTGGAACCCAAGGATACCCAGGGCAGACTGCAATTACAGTGCTTGGCTTTTAGTAAGTATTTAACAAATATTTGTTGAATAAATTAATGAATACAAAATTAAATTAATTATCCTGACCTCTCTTTTTTAGAGACACTGCTATGACACTTCTCCATCCAAAGAAAGGCCAACATTTTGGCTGTGTGTGTGCATGAGTGGACCCATGTGTGTGTGTCAAAAGCCACGCTGCCTTCCTGACCAGATTCTTTTCACTCAAGAAAAAGACTGTTGACATTAAAAAGACTGTTGACAGTAAAAAATTTTTCCGCAGCAAAAAAAACGAGGTCTGATACTAAAGGAACAGTATTTTGGGAGTGCTGAAAAGTGACATGAGGCTCTTAAGGTTGACTAAGTAGTTTAAACCCTAAGGAGAAAACTGCGTGCCAAGGTCTGCTGTTGATGGATTCAACCGAATGGCTGTTCCTTCAGGCTGTACAGGGGTTTGTTAAAGCATTCTTATGAATGTTTGCTTTTGGATCAATCAACAAATAATTAAAACTGTAATCTCCAATCCTTCAATGTTTTCTTATAAAAATTACTGAGGTAAAGGAAAAATGTAGGGGCCCCATGCCTTAAGGAAACCAAAACTCACAAAATAGATAATTTAGGACTGCATTCGCTTAACCAAAAAAAAAAAAAAAAAAGTTCACGGAATGCAGAGTCCCTTTAAATAGTCTGCTCCCTCGGTGCCCTTAAGATGTGACTGGATTTTCCAAAACTGTATCTACACAAAGCCTTTCAGGAACACACGTTTTGAAAAGTGAGGCTCCTCTGTATTTAACAATTTACAACTTTAAGCTATTGCGGTGTATTTACTAATTTTAAGATTTACTTGGAGTAAAAACTCACTTTGGAAGAGGTAAAAAGTAAAATCTCCCCACTGGAAGCTTTCCAGTAAACACACTACAGAAAGTTCATATTTCAGGGGGACAGGAAAGTTGCTTTTATTAAATACTTGTTTGTCTCACGTCAGAAGCACTGCATTTTATTTCACAGTTACACATTAGTTTCTGGGTGATATGTCCCATGACTACATTTCAGTACAAGTCCTTCTAAGTTGGGGTTATCAGAAACCCTTGGAAATTCTTCTTTGCTCTTCATTAGTTTTTTGTTTTTCCAATGTAGCAGTCGCGATTACCTTGATATCTCTTAGCAATTTTTCATTTTGTGGAACGTATGTATGTACTACCCAGTTTCTGTTAAAGATTGTAGACTGAAAAGGAACCTGTATGCCATGGCAGGGAAAAGAAGGAAGATTTAAAGCAGGAACATTTGAAACTGAGAAGCAGAAAAAGTGCTGCTCGTGAGGGAACGTCTTTCTCCTGGCCTGCTGCCCAGAAGCTGCTATTCCTTCCTGGCTAAAGCCACAGAGAAGATGAAAAGCGGAGTCCAACAAACAGAGCCAAATTGTGGTGGGAAACAGAGCTTCATGGAAGCCGACAGTCTGCAAAGCTGGGGTGTCCGGTGTGAGAGCAAGACAGGACAGGAGGCTACACTGCTCAGTCAGTGGCACCTGGGCAGGGTGGCATGGGAGTTAGGATCATCACTCAGACCAGAAAGCAGTGTCTGCAGAAAGGGTGTGACCCTGTGGTCATGCGACCAAGGGTGGAGTTTCTCAGGAGGATCATGAGACCTCCTGCCCACCTTTTAGGGGGACAGAGCAGCACTGAGAAATGATGACAGGCAAAAGATGGGAACACACTGAAACCTGAACCCAAAAGACAGCACAAGAAACAGACGTGCAGAGGCCAACAGAAAATGGTGCAAACAACAGTTGCCACAAGAGCAGCAGTAATGGCAGCAGCAGGGAACTAGCAGATAAAGTGTACATGATTTTGCATCAGAATCACAGACACTGGGAAATGCAGAGGGAATCTGGGAGCCCCAGATGTCCACTAGCAAGTACTAATGAGATATCCAAAACAGGGATGACATAGGCTGCCAAGAGGAAAAACGAAAACAAAATTTAAAAAAAATCAGAATTTCGACCTAGCCTACCATTTTTATCTTCCTGATGTGGCAGCGCAGGAATCCCGTAGGATAGACAGAACCAGGACCTGGACGAGGTGTGTCTGCCATAGTGGGGCACAGGTTTCTTGTAAAAGCAGTTTCCCCAATGACCTCCCCAGTGAGAAATGCCCTCCTAACAGATACTGTTCCCTCAAACCAGCCCCACCCAGCTGGCTCTTTGATACGTCAAGATTTCAGCTGCAGGGGCCACTCCAGCCGCCTTCTGCCTGCAGTTAAACTCACTCCAGGCAAGCTGGTGCCAGCAATTAACCCTATGGGTCATGGTTTCCCCCAGGGGATGTGACACCTGGTTCTGCAGTTTCAGCAAGATCTCAGGCTGAGTTCTCTTGCATTCCACTGGCTAGTTTATTAAGCCCCGCATCTACTAAGACTGTCAGAAAATTTTCGAGCTGGTTTCTCATGACCAAAAACATAATCCTATAATCCTCAAAAAATATTTTGAACAGATAAACAGTACAGTGTAATATGTGACACAGCCAGGCACCTGCGGGCCAGACATTCCCTAAAGCACAAGCCTCCCCACAATTTCCCCTACTTAGTAGGCCCCTGCCAGTGCGCTTAACCCTTTCATGCCATTCAGGGTCGCAATCCTCCCTTGGAAGTGGGGTAATGTTTTAAATCTTTTCTGGTAGGATGCCTGTTACATACAAAAAAAGAATAAATGAATACAGCTGTATGGAATAGGTGTTAATTTTCAACCAAGAGTGTTGTCGTTTGACTCAAGTGTCTGAATGGGGTACTTTGAAGGTAATATTTAGCTATGGTAAACCCAAGTACGGATGTTTTACCTCTGGATAATTAAAAGTTGAATATAAGAGTCTGTTAAAAAAAAAATAAAACAACTCTCCCACTTAATGAAAGGTGTCAGGGTTTGTTCGTTTGTTTGTTTTCATTAAATCTTACTTAAAATTTGATCTGAGGTAGTTTTGAATTTTGAAGTTCCACATGTATACCTGAAAGAATACTGATAATGAAACAAATATGGAATGAGTACTCTATTCCACTTGCCTAGTGATCTAACTTCCAGCAACTTTAACCAATTGAAGCTCAAATTGGACTTTGGAAGTAAATGAAAATGCATCTGAACCTCTAACGAAACAGCTGCAACAAAAGGGCATGAGCTTTATTATGTAGTACACAAGGAAGCTACCCTCTGCCTTTTCAACTAGAAACTATTATTTTTGAATTATGTGTGATATTTAACCAGTTTCCTTATCTGGTTTCCCCTGGTAACCTTCCATTCTTTCTAAAATTACAGTCAAATTAGAAACGATGAAGGGGTGGTAAAACGCTGTGAGAAATAGGTTCACTAATAACTAACCCCAAACAGAGCAAAGAAGTCACAAAAGAGCCATAAGAGCCTCAGCAAACAACCCTCCATGCCTTAGTGACCCCTGAGTGCCCTGACAAGGCTAGAAATATATACAATCCAGGCTGTTTCAAGGAGCCATCAAAAAAGGGTTAACTGCGGTTCAGTGTTCTCTGTTGAATAAAGCACAGAATGTACATATGGAAGTTTAGAAAGTCTTCAACTTTTGGCAAACAAAGAAATACACTTCAGCTAATCAAAAATGCAGTCACAAAGAATATCTCATTCCCTCACAGAGAACACCCCATTCCTTATAGAGCTCCATGATAAGTAGTAAGAATGGTTCTCACTTATAGAGCAACCTCACTTAGAACCTGAGCTCAGGTTCAAATCCAGGATCGTCAGGCTCCAAATTCTTTCTATTATCCAACAACTCAACAATAAAAAAGAATACCCAATTAAAAACGAGCAAAGGATTTGAACAGACATTTCTCTGAAAAAATATATAGAAATGGCCAATGGGCACATGAAAAGACGCTCAACATCAACAGGTTATCATAGGAATACAAATCAAAATCACAATGAGATACCATTTCACACCCGCTAGAATGGCTATGATCAAAAAGATGGATAATAACAAGCGTTAATTAAGGATGTAGACAAACTGATACCTTTATATATTGCTAATGGAACATAAAATGGTGCAGTTGCTTTGTAGAACAATCTGGCAGTGCTACACAAAGTTAAACACAGATAGATGACCCAGCAATTCTACTCTTAAGTATAAACCTGAGAGGAATGATAATAAATATTCACATAAAAAAACTTATACACAAGTGTTCATAGCAGCATTATTCATAATAGCCAAAAATGGGAGCAATCCAAATGTCTACGAACTGATGAATAAAGAAAATGAGGCCTAGCCATACAATGGAATATTATTCTGCGGTAAAAATGAATGAAGTACTGATACATACTACAACATGGATGAACCTCAAACACATCATGCCAGGTAAGAGAAGTCAGATACAAAAGACCACATTTTTGTATGACTCCATTTATAGGATACATCAACAGGCAAAATTGTAGAACTAGAAAGTAGATTAGTCGTTACCAGGGCCTGAGGGAACTGGGAAGGTGGGGAGAATAAGAACTAATGGCTAAGTGGTATGGGATGCCTTTCGGAGGTGATGAAAATGTTATAAAATTGATTGTGGTAATGGTTTCACAATTCTGTGAATATACTAAAAATGCCTGAATTATACACTTTATATGGGTGAATTATATGATGTGCGAATTATATCTCAATAAAGCTGAGATATCTGAAGATATAATTTTTGCCTGAACCAGTAAATCTGAAGGTTCCTTAAGACTGAGTTTCTTTGCTACTGAATTTTTTAAATTGCTTATGAAATACTGTTGGTTTTGGAGTAATAGTCAATGATGTGCTTTTGCTTCTGTGTTTTAAGTGTGTGTTCTTCCAAGGATGCTAATTAAAGCCAAGATTTCATGTTGTTATTTACTCCTAGCAAAAGGAAAAAGTATTTAGTAATTTATATTTCATGGTACAATGTATTTGTACTAAGGCATACAGGCACCTCTATCTTGGCATGCACAAATTTTTTCTTTACATTTTTAATTTATAAAAGTATTGCTCTGTTTTAAACTAATATATAATCAGCATAGAAAATGTGGGAAAATGCAGAAGTGATGAGAAAAAAAGCCAGTCAACTCTATTCCCACCCACAAGATAACAACTGTGAACATTCCGGTTTATTTTTTCCCCTTGTTTTGCAATGCATATTTTTTCACATAATTATGATCAGATGGTATACTTCAGCATGTATCTACTGTGTTTTCATGAGAGCTTTGAGGAACAAACCTAGCGAAACTTGAACCAGAGCACTGATCTGTCTCTCAAGCTTCCTCCTCCCTCCTATCCTACCTTCATTTTCCTGGAAGTCAACACCACCACCGACTAAGCATGAAGACAACAAAGCCCTTAGGAATAAAAGCTACCAAACGAGGCTTGAAGTGGCCATCATCTTGAACTGCCCCTCCATCAATGTGAAGTTGACTGCTCTCTCTCCCAGGCTTACACAGAATAAATCAACACCGCAGCAACAGTTCAATTGCATCCTTGCAAAGAAGGTCATGAATACAAATGGAGACTTGGCTCTCATCTAATCAAGTATGTGACTCCCTTACCATCTCACAGGAGATTCGCCATGCTGTTGCCATTTCCTCAACAGGTGATCTCTTTAACGTTGTTAAGAGAACGACACACACAGTGACCAGTTCTCCAGAAAAAAGGAAGGCTGTTTCTTCATGATCATGACTAGTGTAGGATTATTCCAGGCTGAACTCTGTATTTCAAAAGCCAGTGATACAAATTACATCTTTAAGCAGTGCGGAGCCTGCTCAAAGCATCAGGAAACAGAAGCTCCACCTATTCTGAAGTCCCCAGACAGCAAGAAACGGATAGGTCGAGAGCTCGTGGGCATAAGGTTCACAAAGACACTGTACACCATACACGGGAAAAGTGCACTTCTAGTGCATGTGTGCTGTGTTGGTAGAAGTGCAATTAGATCCAACAAAGCCCAGAGCCCCACAACTGAAAATGCCTTGCGAAGGTAAGATCCACACGTACTCTGTGACATTTAACAAGGCAGCACCTGAAGAAGTCGCTGAGTTGTTTGGTAGAACCAGACAAAAAGAGACCTATTGCTAATACCCTTATGAATCCTAAGTCCCAATTTTCTCTATTATGTGCTCATGATTGAAGTGCCTTAGCTTTGCTTTTATACAGATGGAAATAACACGCTAAAAAAAGGAATAAGACATCTTAAGCCAGTTGTTGTTTGGATCTAGCTGTGATCAAAACAACTATTAGGACAAAAGCAGAAAGAAACAGGAAAAAAAAAGCCTGTAACATTAGTCACTAATAGCATCCTGTGGGAGAACCAAATGTAATAAGATGGGTACATAGTATGATGTCAAACTAACCATCTTCCCAAGGACTACTGTACTAAGAAAAGCAAAATGAAATGTATAATTGTGAATCCAAAGATTGAAAGATATAAATGAAGCTCTCGATTGATGTAATTTCCCAAAATGACCTTAAGTTGAAGTAGCCAGTCCATTAGACAAGAAAATATTTGGTTAAAACATTGGAAGAAGCCTAACTCAACTCTTGAGAAAATACTGAGTGCCATAAAAGACCAGCTGGGTTGGAATAATTAGTTAAATGGATGTTTTTGGAGAGTTTTCTACCTTCACCTTTATGAACAAGTACCTCTAAAGTAAACTGAAGTCTCAAAGAACAGGCATCATGTGTCACAAATGATGACCAGAAGTCAGTAAACTAATGATTGAATGTGAAGGCCCATTCCAAGGCTAATATTCGTCAAAATTATTAATTTCTATCAAAGCAACCATGACTCCAAGAACCCCATAATCTATCCAACACAAGAAAGACAAATAAACATGGAGAAATAGTGCATCGTCATACAATATTTCTTCTCAAATTTAGTCTTGCAGTTTCAATATAACTTGAATAAACCGTGATGCTACTGTTTTTGATGTCAGTGGGGTGGGAATTTACAGATTATTCTTTAGGCCATTCTGTAGTTTCTATTTGGAGCTGAGAAAAAATAATTTGGGAAGTTCATTGTCAATTTCAGTTTGTCATCTTTCTCTATCAAAGACAGATGGGATTAGATGCAAACATATGGGAAGATATTTTTTTCTAAGCCTAAAATGTCTTGTATATTTGTATATTCTCTCATTATTATACAGAGCTGGGTTGTCACTTGGCTGTCACCTTAAAGTAATTTTGTCTGCGACACAGAGTGTCCAGACCTAGGTTAATTCAGAATGTAGGAAACAGCTTTACTAAGCAAGGTGTTTTTTTCTCTACCCTTTATAAAAACTACTTTTGACTACTGTGCTAAGGACAGTTCTAGCTATACTTTTCTGGTGCCCACCTCTGAGCAAATTTGGGACCCTTTGCTAGGCTAACAGGATTTTCCACAGCACAGCTGCTTACAAAATTGGTCTCTGTGTTGTCTTCCCATCTGTATATTCATACTCACCTCTTATTTCTGAAATTGAATCAGTGTCTTTGTTTCATATTCTCTCCAGTCAGCCTTTGAGGTTTGTCTGCCACAAAATATTTCTTGCCTTTAAGTGGGCCCCCAAGAATCTACCTTATTTACTACCAACTATTGAACATTTTCTCATGAAATACTTTCTTGCATAGTTTGCAGGACTGGGTTGTTTTTCCTATGTTCAGTAGTACTAGATACATATTTTTGCTCTGTTCCTTTGCACCCATCTCCCTGAGTCACTCCCTTCCCAGTCCCAGATAAGAAGTCAATTAGGGTGCCATTCCAGGTTTAAATTAAAATGGAAACAGAAAAGATCAAGAAGAAAGTATAAAAAATATTCATCTTTTCTCAGAATGCACCAGGCTTTTGTAAGCACAAGAACAAATGAAGAAACCATAAAATGAAAAAATGTATAGAATGAACAATAACAAATATCAATCTCTGCACAGCTGGAACAAAACTAAACTGCAAACAAGAAGCTGGAAAAATATATTTGCCTAACAAATTTGAAATAAAGGGGTTAACATTGTTAATGTTCAAAGAATTTTTACAAATCAATAAGAAAAAGACAAACATCCTAATAGAGAAATAGGCAAAAGGACAGGCACTGTTGATTGCCTGACTCAGCAAGCATTCTCAACCCCCTTTTCTCTTACCTGCCTCACTGGCCACTGGGAAAAGCAATGTGACACAATCTTGCAAGGAAGTATCTGCTGGAGGAGAGGGGCATTTCTAGGAAAATGTATGTTCTCTTGATTAAAATTACAGATCTCACAAATACTCCTTACCTCATTCTTCCTTCCTTGGACAAGGATGGGATGGATGGCTGAAGCTAGGGCAGTCATCCTGCAAATGTGATATCATTGAGTTGCTGAACCAATACCACCAGCAGCTGGTTACTTCCAGACTCCTATTTGTGTGAAGAAAAAAATGAACCCTTATTAGTTTAAGCCACCGTTAATGAGGGTTTCAGATACTTTGAGCCAAAAATATTCCTCACGGATGTTCCTCTTATGATTAAGCAATTCATACACAAAAAGTGAGATGCAGATGTACGATAAGTATATCACTGTTTCGCCTCACAAGTAATAACATATAGTTAAAATAAAATATCAACCTTGAAGACATTATGCTAAGTGAAATAAGCCAGTCACAAAAGGACATATCTTATGATTCAATTTAAGTGAGATGTCTGGGGTGAAAGGGAGGGGAGAACAGGAAGTTTAATGGACAGTTTCAGATGGGGAAGACTAAAAAGTTCTGGAATTTGGATGTTGGTGATAGTTGCACAACAACGTGAATGTACTTAATACCGTTGAACTGTATGTCTACTTGAAAATGAATAAAATGGTAAATATTATGTTATCTGTACTTTACCACAGTAAAATTGGAAAAAATAAAATAGCAATGAAATAGTTTTTCCATTTTAAAAACTGACTACATTTTTAAAATTTTTGTTAATGATGGTACACAGGGTTTCTGGATGTGGGGAAACAAAGATTCTAACATGCTACTAGTGGAAGTCTGATTTAGCCAAACCACTTTAGAGGAACAATGGTAAATTGTACCCCCAAAATCTTATTAATATTCATACCATTTGGCACAGTGATCCTACTTTTAGGGATTTAGCCAATAAAATAATCAGAAATATAGAGAATGTTTTATGCTCAGAGTTGTTCATAACAGCATCATTTGTAATACCAAACAATCTGAAACAACCTATGTGTCCAGAAAGGGGTTTATTTAAACATACTGCTGTCCATCCCTCCCATGGAATACTATGTTAGCATGATAAACAATGGTGTAGGTCAGTGGCTCATAAACTTTGCTACATATTTTAATCACCTGGGGAGTTTTCATAATTCCCAGGGCCGCAATACTTCATATCTATTCAATCAGGACTTCTGGAGGTAGAACCCAGACATCAGTACTTTTTAAAGTCTCCCCCACAACTCCCAAAGGATTCTAACGTGCAGCCAAGATTAAGAACCACTGATGTCTATTTCTATTTCTTGACATGGAAAAAAACATAAACATTCATTAGAATTTGTTTAGTGATGAAAACAGATTATAGAACAGTCTGTATAGCATGAGCTCATTTAAAAATATAAATGTGTAGAATTTCTGAGTAAAGATGATGGATTAAACACCCACATTTGCTTTTATTTCTTCCTGAAACTCCACTAAAACAACAATAAAAAGATTTTTTTTAAGGTACAAACTGACGAGAAAAATAATGGGAGAAAACAGCAACACAATTTTGGAAGCTAGAAAGCATCTGAGCGGTGACTTAGTAGAACCAAGAAAGCTGAATTCTGAACTGATAGTAAGGAAAGCTGAGAAATAACACATTTATAATGCAGAACTCCCACTCCGATGATAACGGAATTGGTGGAAGCAGGTACCTCTGGCAGAGTGAAAGAAAAAGTCACTTGAAAGTTTATTTAGGACAGAGTTAAAACTCCAGATCCTCTCAGCTGGAGCTGAAAGTCTGTTTTCTGGAGAGGGTAAAATAGAAGGTCTCTAGACAGAGAGGATCAGACACAGTGGTTGGCTGAGGGTCCTATCACTAAAAGCTGACAGATGCAGTTAATGCTGAGATCTCCAGCTCTCTTCCCCTACTCAGTTCCCAGTGCTGTGTTGGCCAGGTTTATACTTTCCAGGCAGAGGTTTGGAAGAAATCTATCACAAGAAGAGACACCTAAAGGTACTTGTTATGAGCTGAACTATCTCCCCCCAAGATTCATATGTTGAAGTACTACTCCCAGCACCTCAGAATGTGATTGTATTTGGAGACATGATCTTAAAGAGGTAATTAAGTTAAAAAGAAGTCATTAGGGTGGGACCTAATCCATCCACCAAGATTTATGCCCTTATAAGAGTAAATTAGGACACAGGCATACAGAGGGAAGACTATGAGAAGACACAGGAAGAAAATGACCATCTACAAGCCAAGGAGAGAGGCCTCAGGAGAAACCAATCCTACTGACAGCTTGTCTTCAATTTCTAGCTTTCAGAATTGGGGGACAATGAATTTCTGTTGTTTAAACCACCCAGTCTCTGGCACTTTGTTACAGCAGCCCTACCAAACTAACACAGTATTATATCAGAATTCTCCCCAAAATGGCACAGCCATACCACCCTGCAGTGAAACTCTAAGTTGACAAGGCCCACCTACGCTCTCAGAGCTTTAAATTGATTTTTGGTCCCCGACTCATAAACGTCAGCAGATATCCAAGGATTACCAGACATCTATGGAACACTTTCAAAATAAAAGAGAGGATCTAAAGCAAACAAACGGGAAACAAACAAACAAAAATGATTCAGAGAAAGCAGGGCTTATTCATGAAGGAGAAAAAAAAAAACACATGGATAAACCTGGAAAACATTATGCTGAGTGAAAAGAGCCAGGCACAAAAGGCCACATATTGTATGATTCTGTTTATATGAAATGTCCAGAAGAGGCAAATCTATAGAGACAGAAAGCAGATCAGTGGTTGCCAGGGGCTGGGGGGAAGACAACAGGAAGAGACTGCTCATGGGTACTGGGTTTTGGGGGAGAAGTGATGAAAATGTTGTGGAATAGATAATAATAATGGTTACACAATTGTGAATATACTAAAAACCACTGAATTTTATACTTTGAAAGGGCGAATTTTATGGTATGTGAATTATATCTCAGTAAACTGTTATAAAAATTATAATCTCAGAGATATATGAAAAGATAGTACACATATGTGTGTGTGTGTGTGTGTGTATAATATAAACAGAAGGCTATACATAAGGAATATTCAAAAAACAAAAAAGAAATCCTAGACATTAAATTACATTATGGTTAAAAATTTTAATTCAATAGAAGTAGTGGAATATAAAGTTGAAAAAATTTCCCAGAAAGTAGAGCAAAAAATGAAGAAACAAAATAACAGGGGAAAAAGATGAGAAAATTAGAGGAACAATCCAAGAGATAGAGCCCACAAATGATGGCACTACAAGAGAGAGAACAAGAAAACAGGAAAAGTGTATTAGTTATCTATTGTTCCATAACAAATTTCCCCAAAACTCAGGGGCTTAAACAACAATAATGAGTGTCTCTTGTGGTTTCTGTGGCACAGGAATTCAGACAGGGCACAGTGTCTGGGCCTCAGCTGGAAGGGTCCAAGGCTGGAGACTAAGAACCATCCAATCATTCATCCATATGTCTAGTGATTGGTGCTGGCTGTGAACTGGGGCTGTCAACTGGTACACCCATGTGGCCTAGGCTTCCTCACAATGTGGTGGCTGGTTTCCAAGAATAACTGTTCAGAGAAAGAGAAAAGAGAAAGAAAGAGATCCAGGTGGAAATCATGTTTCCTTTTATGATCTAGCCTTGGAAGATACACGGTGTCACATCTGCTACATTCTGTTGAGGCAGTAACAAAGGCCCATTCATACTCAAGGGGAGGGAATTAGACACTACCACTCCTTTGAGGAATGCCAAGGTCACATTGTAAGAAAAGTATGTTGCATGGGAGATGTATTAACATTGTCAACTTTAGAAAATACCATCTGTAACAGAAGAAAAACTTCAGAGAAATATCAAAATACAAGAAAATTTTCCAGAAATGAAGAACATGAGTTTCTAACATGGAAAGATCCGTTAGGTGCCCAATCCAATGGATGAAAATAGAACCACACTAAGCCATTTTATTGAGAAATTTCAGAATGCTGGGGACAAAAGATTCTACGATCTTCTGTTAGTTTTTTGACTGTCCTTTGTCCTTTCTTTTTGGAACCTTCCACTGCCCCACTGGGGAGACTTAACATAATCACACACTGTTTCCCCTACCTCTGAGGAGTGCACTTATTTGCCCCAAGTCACTCAAAGTATCTCATACTCTTGAGCATGCTGGTTGGTTCGGGGATGGACACATTTCACAAATAAAGCCAAGCCTGGCTTTTTTTCAGGGACTGATACAGACATTGGTTATGAAAGAGCCTCTTCTGAGATTATAAAGCATCAGAGACAATGTAAGCCTGGAGCTGCCAGAGGCTGTCTTTGCAGCCAAGTGTGAGACGCCTGCTTGAGAATAAAGCCAACACTAAGAGAAGTAGAGCCAAGAGATAGAAAGAATTAAAATGATATTGTTAGAATGCCTGGAACTGGCTCTACCCTTGACCATCCATGGTTATATAAGACTACTAACCACCTCCCCTTTTTTTCTTAAGCTCATTTGAGATAAATTTCTATCACTTAAAACTAAGAGTCCTGGCTAATTCAATAATTCATTTCATCAGTATTTCAAAGAATAACCATATGAGATAGTAATCACCAGAATATGCTCTGTCAGTTTCCCAAGAGTAGATTCCAATTGTACCAAGCATTCCTATGACACTCAAAAATTCAAATAACAACGATAAAAGCTCTTGCCCCTCAGAATTTACTTACATTTCAATGAGATCTTTTAAAGAAATAGAGAAAGATCCTACTGGTCTATCAAGTAATTTTGTATTTTTAATTCAACATTGATGATGTGTGTGCAAAAGTTAATTTTAAAAAGGCAGTGTTATTTTCAGAAATGGCATATATCCCAAATGTGAGCGCTGAGATATATGTTACAGCTGAAGATGTGAAAAAAGGAGTTTATAAATCTGATCTGGTGTTTCACAAATCCTTTGGAATCTCTTTAATTTTCCAAACATTATTTTATAATCATTATAATTTACTATTCATAGTCCATATATATGTATTGTCCTCAGGATATATTTTCAGAATTAAAAGAGAAAAATGTTTTCAAACAGTGTTGGTAAACAATAAGCTTATGTGGGATTCAGATTAGTGTGAGGTTGTATATTGTTATTTTTCTTTTAGAAACTGAATATATGTATTTTCCTTGCCAGAATGGGGGAAGGAAGGAAAATAGGAAGGACACAGAGCAGAAAAAAGCAAAGGAGCAAGAAAAAAAATAAGTAGGACTTGAATTATGTGTTAATTATAAGGATAATTTCACATTTTCAGGTATGAAAATACAAGGCAGAAGATTTTTGCATAATTATCATTCTATCGAGCCAGGTTCCCACTGGGATGTGTTCTAAACTTGATATAAACAAATAGTAACTCAGGGGTATGCATTTCCCCACCACAGTATCTTAGAAGAAAGTTTCAAACTCAGCCTTTACCTATGCGGTTTAATGCTATACTGTTTCCAGAGAGAAGAATCAAAGAAACCATGTATTACTAGATATATTTGAAGTCAGTTTAAATGGATTTAGAGCCTTCAAAATACTTGAGCTAGATTTTAGATTCTGTTTATCTACATTATTCACGATAAAGGATATAAAGTCAACTAGGATTTTAAAGAGAAGTTAAAAACCAAACAATATTTTAATCACCAGATCACGATTCTTTGGAATTGACTTTCAAAAAGTTAAAATACATGAAATTATGGGCTTTTGTCACTAAAAAGACAGGTATTTTAAAGCACATTTTCCCTATGATCTATAGGAACTAGATAGTTGTTTCGTCACAGAAATTGCTTAAGTATTTTACAAATTTTATCATATTCGCCATGAAATCCTATGTGATAAGTGCTATAATTGTTTACATTTTAGAATAGAGGAAACACAGGCATAGAATTATTAAGTAACTTGCCAGAGGCCTGACAGCAAGTAGAGGAACCAGGACTCGAACCTCCAGCACTACGGTCCCACAATTTTAACCACTTCTCTCTAGGGTCTACAACTCAGAACTGGTTTGAAAATGCCCCCTGGAAATAGATGATCAATCTAAAAAAAAAATCTTAGTTTATTCTGTCTGACAGAAAGCTTAATACACTTAATACAAAAGCTGAAAATACCAGCTGCCTAATAAAATAAAATCTCCTATTTGGTAAACACCTACTCAGATCAAACCGTTTTTAAGAATATAAAACATAAGGAGATTTCATTGTTATTAATATCCAATTCACGAGAATTAAAAAAAACATCTGGTTCTAATTAATCATTATAAGCTGTATTTTCATATTCAAATAGCAATCAAATTTACTCTGTCCACAATCAGCTAAGAATGAATTATGGTAATTCATGCATATTAGCTTATCACAACACATAACAGAAAGCAGCTTTCTCTGTCTTTATTTTTATCAAAGTAATAAATGTAAATGGTAACAAACCAAAGGGTACAGAAAATCCTAGGACAAAAGGCTGTAGACCCCCACCCACCTCATCCTTCCTCAACCCTAACCTCACCTCCAAAGCAATCTATTTTCAACATTTCTCCCTTTAGCTCTCTGGAAGTATAATATACCTAGACATCTATTTCTTGATTTGTATCCGTTGACGCCCTAATAGCCCTGATATAAAAGAAGCACTTAATTCACAAGATCCCTCTCATCTTCTTGGTTGTTGATCTTTGTCATTTTCAGTTCTCACTCTCTTGTTACTTTGGTAACTTTAAATACTGTACTTAAAGCTCTATTTCTAGTCCTATCAAATTTTGATAGTAGTTCTCGGACAGAATGTAAATACCAATAAGACTGAAAATATAGAGGATGGAATATGGACGGGGCCAGATTCCTGGGCATGTGACTTGTGCAATCACACAGACCTTAGAAGCGCTAAGTGCTTGGTTTAATGATCAACTGTCAGTGTCTTGAAATCCTTAAGATATTAAAGAAAATCTTAAAAAGAGAAAGGAATATCTTGTTCATGGTCGAGAAATCTATAATTCAATGTAATTCCAACTAAAAACCCATCCGATTTAAAAAAAAAAAACACTCAACAGGGGCATTCTAAAATGTATATATTCTAGAATATCTAAGGTTTGCCTTTGCTATATCACATGTCAAAAGTTATTATAAAGCAACGTTAATGTGATATTGGTATAGGAATAAAGAACTGGAAAATGAAACAGAAAAGAGTGTGGAGAAATAGATCCATGGATATACAGAAATGATATATGCCAGGAGTGGAAATACAGAGACAGGACAGATTATTCAACAAATGCTGCTAAGACAATTAGATAACCTACCATATGCCATACTCAAAAACCAGTCGTTAGTGGATTAAAATTTTAATATGAAAAAATAATTTTTTTAAAAAATGTAAAACACAGTATAGAGCTTTATAAACTCAAAGGGAATAGTTCTTAAATAAGATGCATAAAGCAATGACAAAGAAAATATTGACAAATTTGACTCCATTAAAATTATTAACTTCTTTTCATAAAAAAAGAAAGTGAGAAGACAAGTGATAAATTGGGAGAAGATATTTGCAACAAACATGCCTGACAAAATATTAAAATCTAGAATGTATAAAGTCTTACAAGTCAATAAGAAAAGATAAACGACCAAACAAAATTGGGCAAAAGACATGAACAGACATTTCACAGAAGGAAAATGAGTGGAACATAACCATGTAAAAAGATGTCCGACCTTGTTAATAATCAGAGAAATGTAGTTTATACAATTGGATATCATTTCATACCAACCAGGTTGTTGAAAATTAGGAAATATAACACTGAGTAATATTCCATTGTATATATTTACCACTTCTTTATCCACTCATCCATTGGTAGACACCCAGGTTGCCTTCTTATCTCGGATATTGTTAATGCCACAATAAACATGTGATGCACATGTCCTTTCAAAGTTCTATTTTGGGTTTCTTTGAATAAATACCCAGAAGTTGGATTACTGGGTCCTTCTTTGTCTCTGGTTATAGCCTTTGTTTTAAAGTCTATTTAATCTGGTATAAATATTGCTACCCCAGGTTTTTGTTTGTTTCCATTTTCATTAAACATCTTTTTCCATTCCTTTACTTTCAGTCTGTGTGTCTTTCCATCTGAAGTCTCTTGTAGGCAGCATATGTAAGTTTTGTTTTCTTATCCATTCAGCCACCTTATCTTTAAATGTCATATGATTTCGCTTGCATGTGGAATCTAAAAGAAACAAAGTAAACAAAACAGAAACAAACTCATAGATACAGAGAACATTTTGAGGGTTGCCAGATGAAAGGGGGTTGGGGGGTGGGTGAAAAAAGGGAAGAGATTAAAAAGTACAAATTGGCAGTTATGAAATATTCACAGGGATGTGAAGTACAGCATAGGGAATATAGTCAATAATATTATAATAACTATATATGGTATCAGATGGGTACTAGATTTATAACTTTGTAAATTATATAAATGTCTAATCACTGTTATATACCTGAAACCAATATAATATTTTATGCCAGCTGCAATTAAAAATAAAAAATTATTTTAAAAAGATATGATAACACCAAATGTTTGGCAGGATGCAATTCGCTGGGAACTATTGGTGGGAGTAGAGATAAATATAAATACTTTGGAAAACAGGCCCTATGTTTATAACAGTCACATACTCTGAAGCACCAATTCTACTCCTAGGATACACACACACACATACACACACACACAATGTCCTTGCATATAGGCACCATGCTCATACCTACACAGTTCATAATAGCAAAAAATAAAAACGGGAAAAAAATCAAAGGTCCAACCACATGTGAATATAGACAAATGGTGGTAAATTCAGACAATGAAATATTATGCAACAAAGGAAATAAATTCACTGTAACTACATGTAACAACATGAATCTTATAAACATAATTTTGAGTGGAAAAAAGCAAGTCACAAGACTATTTCGGTATTTCATTTTTATAAAGCTGAAAAATAAGCAGAGATTTATGTAAACACAAACACAAAATTAAGGATAATAGCTACTTCTGAGGGAAGGCTTGAAGATGGAAGAGGGAAGGAGTACACAGGTGGATATACCATCCAGAGCCCTGTATGAAACAGACAAGTTTTCTTGTTCTCCCCATTTCCTGGAAGATGATTTTTTTTCTAATTTACTTTTCCTTTGGAATGCCTCAGCTTTATTTGGGACCTCAGTTCAATTGTCCACATAATTCAGTTTCATTATCTCCTGTCCTGCCACAGTCACTGTATTCTAAACCTGTTGTTACTGAGATTGGCATGACTGATAGCTTCAGCCCCAGCTCCAGTTTACCCGTCTGGTTTTCAGTTCCACTTGGTTTATTCCTTAGAAATTGCCCTTACTTCCTTTTGAGCTCAGATGTGTTTTTGAGATAATGTTTATGATATTTATTCAACATTCTCTGGTGGATTTTGCCATGGTACATCTTAAGTCGCTTTTCTGATCTTTCTTTCAAATTGATCTTTTCCAGTTTTCCACTTCTACTTTGGTCAATTTTGGTCATCATATACTAAAAAGAAATCAGTAATTCCTCTATGTTTTCAGATCTGCTGCCAAACACATGTATATAATACTGACATAATTATATCACTATATGTTACATAGGAGTTAATGTCTCCTTTCCTATGCTTATGAATTTTACTAAAATTTGTTTTTTACATTTTTTTCTTTGATCAGTCTAGCAACGGGTTTATCTAATTTATACCTATTTTCAAAGAACAAGCTTTGGGATTTTTATCCTATCTACTACCACTTTTGTTTTCTAATTTATGAATTTCGGTTTTTATTTTTCTCAATTGCTTTCTCCTAGTTTCTTCTGGTTTCTTTCATTGTTCTTTTTCTAATATTTTTAGATTGGTACTTAGCTTGTTTATTTTTTAGCATACTTTATAAAAATAAGTATATTTTAAGGCCCCCAGACTTTCCTCTGATAATATATATTTTAGTATGAAATACTCTCATTGCTTTCTAGTTTTCACTTTTTCCTTTGATCCAGAAATTGCTTAAAAATGTATTTTTAATTCCTAAGAAGATAAGTTATCTTTATATTACTTCAGATTTTATTTAAATTGGATCAGTGAATATAATCTGTAAAGGCAGTACTTTTAAAATTGTGTTTCAACTTTCTTTTGGGATCAACTCATGATTGATAGTATTAAATGTTCCATTACTTCTCACCTTATCCCCACAAAATAGTATGCCTACCTGTTCACATATAGCTATTAACTCAAGTCTATTTATAGTTATTCAAGCCCTCTATATATCAGACAGGAATTGTGTTCCACTACTAGAAAGAGATCCAATACAACAGTAGCTTAAACAAGATAGAGGTTTATCTTCTCTCACAAAAAAAGGAGCAAATTTGGCAATAGGTGCCCAGGACTGATATACTAGCTCTATGATGTTATTAATGCACTAATGTGTTGGGTTCCTTTTATCTCTCTGCTTTGCAATTTTGAGTTCTACCTTCTATCCTCAAAGTTGCTTCATGCCCAAAAGACGGCTGTTGGCATTTCAGTCATCACATTCAACATTCAGAAGGAGGAAAAGGAAGGGGCCAAAGAGATCATATAATTGAGTCAGGCTTCTTTAAAGAGCTTTCTTAGAATTCTGGCCCAATGATTTCTATTTACAGACCAGTGACTACCCCTACTTTATGTATTTAGCTGCTCTGTTTACTGCACATAGGTTTATGTTTATGTTTATTATAGCCTTGCCTCTTATAATTACCTAAGTCCTTTGTCCTCTTTGGTGCTTTTAACTTTAAATTCCTCCTACATTCTTTAATTGTAATTGCCTAATATTTTTTGCCCATCTCATTAATTTCAATCTTTCTTTATCACTTTAACTGTATTTTTAATCCACTTAACAGTCTCTATATTTTAATGGAAGAAATCAGTCCATTCAAATATAATGTATAATCTGATGTGCTTCATTTTGTTTTGCATCTTTATATTTACTATTTATTTTGTAATACTGTCTGCTATTTTTCCTTTCCTCTAAAATACTATTTCTTTAAAAGAAGATATCAAATGTTGCCTCCATAAAAATGTTCCATTTCTTCCCCAGTTTCCCCCAATGCCAGTAAGATGGAATATTTAGAATATTTTCACTCTACCTTTCTCTCCCCATCTTTTGAAAGGCCTTTATTTCCTCTCACTTCCTATCTTCCAGACTAGCCCTACGCTTAGTGCTGGAACAATTCAATATCCATTTGAAAAAAAAAATTGAAGCTCAACCTATACCTCTCAAGCTTATTCAAAAGTTAAATTAAGGTGTATGACAGACCTAAATCTAAAAGCTAAATTATAAAATCTCAAGAAGATAAGATAGGAAAAAAGTTTTGTCACCTTGGTGCAAGCAAACTTTTTTTTTTTTTAGGTAGGACACACAAAGCACAATCTATAAAGAATATATAAATAAGTTGGACTTCATCAAAATTAAAAATCACTGCTTTTCGGTAGGCACATAAAAATAATGAAAACACAAACTACAGACTGGGAGAAAACATTTGCCAAACACATATCTAGCAAAGGACATATACACAGAATAATAAGAGAAACAATTAACCTAGTCTAAAAATAGGGCAAAAGATTTTTGGGCAGTCTACCAAAGGAGAAATACAAATGGATAATAGCACATGTACTTAACGTGCCTGCTCATCAAGGAAGTACAGATTACAACTGAAATGTGGTATCACTGCACACCCATTAGAATGGCTATTTTTTTAAAATACCGATACCAAGTGCTGGCAAAAATGCTGAGCAACATGCATTTCTGGTGGAAATGCAAAACAATACAGTCACTTTCAAAAATAGGTTGGCAATTTCTTATAAAGTTAAGTACACATTTGCCATATGACCCAGCAATTCCACTCCTGGGTATTTACTTGAGAGAAACAAAAACTTGCATTTACACAAATACCTCCGTGCAAATGTTTATACCAGGTTTACTTATAATCTCCCCAAACAGGAAACCACCCAAATGGCCTCCAAATAGCAAATGGATAAACAAACTATGTATGCACATAATGTGCTACAACTCAGCTGTACAAAGTAATAAACTACTAATACATGCAACAACACAGATCTATTTCAAATGCATTTTGCTAAGTGCAAAAATTCAGACTCAAAAGGCTACACATTGTATGATTCCATTAATATGGCATTTTGGAAAGGGCAAAACCCTAAGAAAACAGGCTGTGAGAGAGAAAGGTTGCAACAAACAACAGTTACCGTTTGTCGAAACTCATAGAACCATACACTAAAAAGAGTAAATTGTACTTTATGTAGATTACACTTCAGTAATAAAAACAACCCAAAGAAAGAAAATAACCTAACTGCACTCTGGTTATCTCATGATCAACACAGTGATAAAGCAGAAAGTCCTTGCCTTCCGAACAGTCTAGTAAAAACAACCCATAAGAGGCTCAAGTATGGGATATGGTTTTTGCCAGAACCATAACAGGACAACCAGGGGTTGACATTCCTGGTTGGGACCAGGACCAGTAATGTACTCTTCAGGAATTTAATTGCTTTAGATGAACCCTTTTCCCTTTTCTAGGGGCCGGTGATACCAATAGTTCTCATTTTACATGTCCCATCAGCACCTGCCTTCAGCAGCAATCTGGCTTGGGGGGCAGGACTCAGTCAAGTTTGTCTCCCCAGAGTTTAGTTTTCTAAACAGTTCTTTTTTCTAATTCTACACCTTCCCTATGCCGTGCTCAGACTTTTCTCTGAGCTCTGGAGCTAGGGAGTACGGCTTCTCTCCACCAGGTCTTGTTTGACTTCCCAGGCCTGTCTGACCCACGATATCGTTCTCCTTGGCTGTCTCTGGCTGTGCATACAGGAAAAGCCCACTGTGACCTGGCAGGGTGAGGCCGTGGAGGTTCTCAGCTGTCTTGCTGGATTTCTTCCCCTTACTCTCTGCTTCCCTGGTGCCCAATGCCGGAGCTACTACTGCACCGTGAACACGGCAGATTTCTGTTCTTCCTGTCCTATACCATCCATTTAACACCCCTCTCATCTTTTACAATCTGCATTTCCCCCACATTTAACACAGGGATAGTCCAAATTTTCTATTTGCCAGCTCAGCTACCTCAGACTCAAGGCAAGATTTTAAAACATTCTAAGAGGAGGAAAACAAAAGAAAAGCAAACAAATGACTCTTTTCCCAAGACTTGTAGCCTTGGAGAGGAACTACTCAGTAACTCTCTGGGTTTTACTGACAAACACCCACCCCCACTCCAATCTCAGTTGGGTCCCATCCCAGCAAGATTATCTTCTCCCTTAAAGAAAATAAAGTGCTTATCTGTTAAAAATTATACTTATTTTAATCCTTTGGGTAAATTGTCTCAAGGCCATTTTAGTTCAGTACACTTGGAGAGATCACAGAAATGATGAAATTTAGAGATCAACTGCTAAGAAACATTAAGTCCAAACACTGATCTACGTGCGCCAAATGCACACATACACTCACTCACCTTTTAAGCAAAACAGCCATAAATTGTTTTTATACCATTAACCAGTGGAACTTGCACGTCTCATTTACGTATACTTTTTTTAGAGGGTCACATTCCACACAGAAAATCATTTCTAAATCCTTATCCTCTGACCATCGTTTAAAAACAAAAGAATTCACGTACACAAATCAAAGAGCTCAAAGATTCCAGCTGCCTTTAAAGGGCAAAGGTTTAAGTACATATTTTAAGAGTTACTTCTAACAAAAAAAAAATACTTTAACTTGAAGCCTATTTCCTCCTTAGCAACTTTTTAGGTAGTTAATAAAAGCACAGCTTTCAGAATTTAATTGGCATTACTATTATACCTTCCTAAATTTAAAACTTCAGGTATCCATTTAAATTCCCCTGGTTTTGTAATCCCTGCATTTCACAGCATTTCTACAAGGAGGGTTAACTCCAGAAAAGTTAAAGCTTTTTCATCGCTGCTGTCACCACTTCTAAAAGTCCTGGTTGCTAACAAATCCCCGCCTGAAAAGTTAACAACTGCTCATAAGTTGGGTTGCAAGGTGGTCCTCAAGACATCCCTATTTCCTATGTCACTATCTGTACTATCAGGACCTGAGACACTTAATCAGGCCTCTGCCTGAATATCAGGCTTCCCTACCCATCAGGGTTCCAACTCCCTTTTGCTGTTAAAAAAATAATAATAATAAATAAAATAGACTAAAACAAACAAACAAAAAGATGGCAGAAATCTAAGATACTACCATGTTCCCAAAATGGGAGAGAACCTGAAAGATTTGGTAAACAGCACTAATGCTACCACAGCATGGGAGCAGATGCAGCATAGTTTGCCATGGTTTTTCCCTTGCTTCTAAGTTCTATCTGGAGGCAGGGGCAGCTGTTGGTGGCACTTTCCACGCAGGCAGGGTCCCCCAGATCAGAGAAGGTAGCTGAATTGTGGCTATACTGCTGCCCTTTTATTCTCAAACTCACATCACCTTCTGGACGATTTGAATAATCTGGCTGCTTTCTTTTAAGGCAATGTTTACAAACATTGAGCTCTCCTGGCTCTCAACTGGAACTTGGCATCAGTCAGGACACGGAGCAAAGTCAATGCCCTGATGTTCCTGGGCAGTACGTCATCCTCCAGCTTCCTGGTGTCCTGGAAAGCCCATCTCCCCTCAGTGACTCTTCCCACCACCTGTTGGGAACGTGGCGACCTCCTTCAATCTACAGCCTTTGGTCTTTCTTCTCTCACTTCTTTATTCCGTACTCTCCTCCACTTGTTCCTTTTTCTCTTCCCAGAAGAGCTATCAATTTGCACATTAAACCTCTTTCTCTGACCATGTATTTCTCTGATGACCGTGCTCCTGTACAATTCTGAGGAAATGTGTTGGTCTCCTCAGTTTCTCAAAAATATTTCTGGTGAGTCCCTTAGCTGTGCTTCACGTGTTCTCCTAGAATTTTATATTTTATATTTCCCCCTTCTCCTGTGCTGATATCTCCTATCACCAGAACCGTGTTAGCACTGCCAACCGGAAGCATGTCTGCTAATACATCCGCCCTCCTATGACACCACTGATGCTCAGGTCACGCAATGAGCAAACTAAGATGTGCACTCCCACCACTGCTGAAATGGCCAATGTGGTATTCATTGCTTGGAGAAAATCTTGGGCCCAATGCAGTTGATGATACCTTACATCCTCTGTAGTCCAGCTTTATGAACTTTCTTACTGCTTCTCTTATATCTAGAACTCTGGCACGATGCCGAGGCTTCTAGAGCCGGGACAAGCTGAATGACTGATATTACATTGTACTTAGAATCAGTCCTCTTGCCCCATGGGAGCGTAGGTTCTTGAAGCACATTTGCTTGATCTCTCGACTCCAAATGTAAGTTCTTTCCTAATAGGCTTCTCGTCCCTCATGAAAAACGGAAATATGATGAGCCGAACTCCCATCAGACTTCTGGATATGCCTAAATTCCAGCTGTGAATATATCTTAGGCTCATATCAGTACATTTGGATCCCGTTCATTCTAATTACAGTTGCCGTTAATGAAATGTAAACATCTAGCTTGTCATGTAACAATTCTTTCCTCCAACATTATTTTTAATAAACTTAATTTTTAATAAACTGTTTATGTTGGAATAATTTTCAATTTACAGAAAAGTTACAAAGATAATATAGCAGGTCCTTGAATAATGTCATTTCTTTCTACGTCATTTCATTATGCCAATGAGGAAAAAGTCGATTTCCGGCTGGCGCCACCGTCTAGGTGGAGTCTACACGGTCTCCCCACGTCTGTGTGGGTTTTCTCAGGGTGCTCCGGTGTCCTCTCACATCCCAAAGATGTGCACGTGAGGCCAACTGGCCTGTCTACGTTGTCCCAGTCTGAGCGAGTGTGGGTGTGTGTGATACCCCTTGCGATGGAGGGGTGTCTTGTCCCGGGTGGGTCCCTGCCTTGTGCCTTCAATAAAAAGAGGAGCAAGAAAACTCTAGAATGTTGCTTTATAATATAACAATCACATTATATTTCTGAGGTTGAACTTTCCTTTATTCCTTCAAAACAGGCAACCTTGTCAGAGAGGCCAGAAGCGAATATCTCCACACTTTGCCTACACCCCCTGCTCTGTTGACTAGTTTGCAACTGTGAGCCAGGGACTCCCCAGCTATTACTGTTCCATAGTTGACACTGTGGATGCAGAGCGTAGTACGCACAGCTAGCTGTGTACCCAACACCACTCTCATCTTCTTCCAAAAGAAACCTAGTTTTGTTTAAAACAGCAATGTGTCTCGCCAATAAAAGGGAATCCTCAGGCTTCCTTGCAGCTATGTGTGGCCATGTAACGTCATCCTGGCCAATGAGATGTAAGCAGAAGTGTACCGGATGGGGCTTCCGAGTAAGCTAGTATTTTCCTGTTTTAAAGGGGGGAAATAAAAAAGGAATTGCTGCATCCACTACGCCCAATCTTATTCTTTTGGGAAAAGGACATAGAGATCAAAGTCTAATTTATGCTATTCTGAAAACCTTAAAAATTGTGTTTCTATCGAAGGAGTCTTGAGTTTTGAACAAGTTCTTCAAACTACTGTATCAGATCTCATTCCAGATAGAAGACCAATGACCTAGTGAATATTGGAGCTAAGGAGGACTCAAGGTGACCGCACCCATTTTCTACACTGGAAACAGCCTCATTTGACTCATTTTAATTCAACTCTCCTGCCACACACACCCACAACAAATTAATAACCAATTTTTATAGATAATTATAATAGTTGCTATTTACTGGACACCTATTCTGTGTCAGGCATTGTAGTAAAGGCTTTAATCCTCTCAACAAAC
This sequence comes from Pteropus alecto, assembly GCF_000325575.1. NCBI lineage: Eukaryota > Metazoa > Chordata > Mammalia > Chiroptera > Pteropodidae > Pteropus > Pteropus alecto. The sequence continues at coordinate 1,214,090 of NW_006436301.1, read as the reverse complement.
ATAACCCTTTGAGGCAAGAGCCATCTTTATTCTCATTTCACAGATGAGCAATCTAAGGCCAAAGAGGTTATGAAACTTGCCCAGGGTCAGGCAGCTGATAATTATGGAGCTGAGATTCTTTTCCATGTACCTTCTAACTGCACAGGCAACATTCACAGCCCCTACTCTCAAGGGAAGTTTTTCTCAAACTTTCTTTTTAACCACAACCTAGAATAAAAAATACATTATACATCATAACCCAGGATATAGCTATAGCTATAAATGAAGTTCCAAAAAAAGGCGGGGGGGGGCAGCTGCCATGTGCCTTGTGTAGTCGTCCCTCTTTTTCCTGCATGAAATATGAACTCAAGGCCTGAAGAAACAGCAGTTAATTTGCAAGCATGAGGATATCAAAGACAGTAAGTGGGAAGCAGAAGGAGCCCCTATAACCAGCTCTATACTGCCTGTCTCCAGACTTCTTGTTACATGAGAATAATAAATAAAATGATGTCAAAAAATAAAGTCCTTTACTTAAGTCAATATTTGTCAGGTTTAAGTGATATGTAATTGATGTAGTCATACTGATAACAGAGCCATGCTTGCGACATGTACTGACACATTACTGCAATAGACTCTAAATTATCTCTGAGAAATCAAGAAGATGAGAAAAATGCCAGATTGGAGATAGACAATATTCCACATTTCAAAAAGGACATACCGACCTCCAAGCCTAGCCAATTACTCAAAGAGCTCTAAATATGATTCTTGCTAAACAACTGTGTACTTCCAAAGGGCTTTGCTTACTGCTCTTCAGGTTAAACTTCATTTTGGCGGCTTATCGAACCCACATGAATGATCAAACCAAGGTCCACTGCATCTAACAAACACTTCTCAGCCCCGGCATTAAGAGTTCTTCTTGGAGCGCTCCTTAGTGTGGGAAAAACAAGCCCATTGTGTGTGTTGCTCCCCAGAGTGAACAATACCATCAGAGGGCTAGGTCCACAATCCAGTTGACACAGCACTTACTGTGTGCAGACACTGGTTAAGCTCTTTACATAGATTACCTCATTTGATGCTCACAATGCCCCCAGTGAGGTGCATACTATTATCTCGATTTTACAGATAAGAAACCTAAAGTGTACAAAGATCAAATAACTTGCCCAAGAAGACTGGCTAATTCAGCGAACTTCAGAAATCTATTTTTTGATCACTTCCATCTTTGCAGCACTGGGACACTGCTACGGCCCCAGCCGCCTTGAAAACTGCCCTTTTCTCATGTTCCTGGTCACTGGCACTTCGAACTTACACAGAATCAGCATGTCCTCCACAGCTCATGTAACCTATGTATGTAACAAATGGCAATCGAAAGAGCTCTAGTCTTAGGCATTTCAACACTAAGACTAATAATCTTTGCTTTAGTTCCCTGGATAGGCGAATGTCAGCATTACTCTTTCATTGCAGCCCAACTTATGCCTGCTCTTCTGAGTGTTTATCTCTTAGACTGATCTCTTGGTTTTGTACCTCAGGTTGTATATAGGTTAGGTGCCCCATCAGTTATAAGTGCACATGGCTGCAGGTTATAAAAAAACCACCTTAGAAAGGCTTAGTCAAATGGAGGTTTATTTTTTTCACACAAGAAGACTGGTGGTAGGTGGCTGCTGGCAATAGTTCACTGATGCCATTGTGATCCTCTTGGGCACACCCTCATGGTTTCTCTAGCTTTAGGCATCACATCCACAATCAAGGCAGGCATTAGAGAGAAAGAGGCACCATTTGCCAAATTTGCCCCTTTTCCCATCAAAGCAAAAGCTTTCCCAGAAACTCCCAATAAACTTGTTTACATCTTTTTGGAAAAAAAAAAAAAGTCAGGTAGCCACTCTACCTGCAGTGTGGCTGGAAACGTGCATATTTAGATTTTCCAGCCTGAAGGGCTGAAGCAGGCAAGAGAGAATGAGGCTGGGAATCAAGTGGAATTAGCCAACCCAGTGTCTGCCACAGTTTGCATGCAAATAGAAAATAATGTGATTATCTCATGATGAAGTAGATACTGAACTGACCTTGAAAGTTAATACTTCTACTTGTGTAGGCTTATTGGTGATATCTGGGCTATGAATATGACTCCTAACACTCAACCCCAAGGTACAAGAGAAATTCCAACTTAAATGTCTAATATCAAGCTCTGACATGTAGAGAGCTTGGAAGCTGTCACTCCCAGCCTCAAAACAAGAAAAAATGTTGAGCAGAGAGAAAAGCAATAATTTTTCTTTGATCCAGAGAACTGAGGTCACAGGGCAAACTGCCAGCCCAAAATGCCGAAAGTCAGGTGAATACAGAGAATCACAGTAGAGATAAGATTAACTAAGCTAGAAGCCACTGGAGCCAATTATTGGTAGGAACACTCAAATGATGGTTCTGATGAATGGCTTGAGGCTGTGCATGGCCTAGGCTGAGAGGTAAAAACTCCTGGGAGACCAGTTC
>NW_006436301.1:1167649-1211526 GCF_000325575.1 Pteropus alecto | reverse complement strand
CATTTTCATGGATTTTGCTTCCAGGAACCCCGCCATGTTCTCACAGGGAGGATCAGAGAAAAATCTCCTCCTGTTCCCTCTTGGAGGAGGAGAAAAGCAACCAGTTTGAAATACACCCAAGGTTCTCCACAATAAAGGCCTACCCTCCAATGGAAATGGCTCACCAAAGTCCTTCCTGACCTGGGAGAGGGGCTATTAGCCAGTGCGAGCCCCACTCTAACCTTCCTGTATTACCTAAAGGGAGAAAAGAAAAGCTCAAAAGTGCTTCTGACAATCACAGCCCAGGGACTCAGGCCCACTAAAAATCTGGGAGGCACAAGATGAGAGAATGTTCCCCTTTGATATAATAGTGGATTAGAACTAAGAGAGCAGAGACACTATGTAAGAAGGAGTTCTTAGGGAAGCCCAAAGATAACAAATGAGACAAAAAGAAGGATACCAGAGGAAACGGAAGCATCTGGCAACTGCAGCTGCAGCAAACATTAAACGCAGCTCAGCTCCTAGCCAAATCAACATAAAACCTCAAACTAAAAGCCTCATTAACTCAGTTCCTATTACCCAATACATCATGCCTGAATTTCAACAAAAAATTGCAAGCCATGCTTAAAGGCAAGAAAAACAGTCTGAACAGGCAAAGCAAGCATAGAAATGAGACTTAAATATGATGTTGATTGTAGAATTATCATATAGGAAACTTAAAATAGTTATGATTGATATGTTAAAAGTTCTCACAGAAAAGGTACACAACATACAGGAACAAATCAGTAGTCCAAAGTCAGATACCATATGCACAACTGGTTTCCAGCTTCCAATTGTTGCTATTACTCCTAATCCTATTTTACTGCCTTTGTACCTTAAAATTTTCAACATTGTAGTTTTAGTGGAAATTTGAGGAAAAATATTTGCATGAATATCAGCAGTAATGGAACAAGCAGAAATACGATGCAACAAGAAAAACAGAGCATCATTTCTCCAATATTAATGCCAAAGGTGTATAAACTTAATACTGTTAAAATATAAGATAAATTCAAAACACATTACAAAGTAACTATCCTATAATCTTGAAATGTATCAAGGGCATGAAAATCAAGGTAAAACCAAGGAACTGTTGTAGATACGTGGAAATTAAATGTAAAAAATATTATTCTAAGCTGGATCCGTTTGCTATAAGTGGCTTTACTGGGATAATTGACCAACTTGAATAGAGTATCAGGATAAGAGAGTAGTAGTCTACTGATGTGAATTTCCTGATGTTGATGGTGGTATTGTCATTGTGTAGGAGAATGTCCTTGTCTGTATGAAAAATGCGCTTAAAAATTGAGAAGTGATGGGCATCAGGTCAGCAATGTATTTCTTAATAGTCCAGGAAAATAAATCTTTGTATTGTACTTACGACTTTTCTACAAGTGTGATATTGTTTGATAATAGAATAAAAATTTATATGCACAAAAAGAACAAATCAGTAATGTAAGCAGAGATTAAATCTCTAAGAAAGAATAAAAACGAATTGACAGAAATTAATAAAAACACAATGTAACAGAAACGAAGAACGCTTTAGATAAGCTCATCGGTAGACTGGACACAGCTAAGAATCAGTGAATTTAAGGATATGTCAATGTAAACTTCCCAAACAGAAATGCAAAAAGAAAAAAAATATCCAAGAACTGTAGAACAGTTACAGAAAGTGTAACACATGCATAATGGGAATACCAGAAGAAGACAGAGAGACAGGAGAAGAAATATTTGAAGTAATAAAGGCTGAGAATTTTCCAACATTAATGACAGACACCAAACCACAGCTCCAGGAAACTCAGAGGACATCAAGCATGATAAATACAAAAAAAAAAAAATCCACATCTAAGCACATCATGTTCAAACTGAAGAAAATCAAAGACAGAGAGAAAACATGGAAGAGCAGGAGGTAGGGGGAATTACTTATACAGGCATAAGAATAAGAATGACCTCAGACTTCTCATTGGAAATCATGAAAGCAAGAAGAGAGTAACATATTTAGGGTTGAAAAGGGAGAAAAAACTAGACATCTGTATTCAGTAAAATTATCCTTCAAAAGTGAAGAAACAAACTTACTCAGCCAAAGATTGAGAGAATTTGTAACCAGTAGACCTACTTTGCAAGAAATGTTCAAAGTTCTTCAGAAAGGAAGAAAGGAACACAGGTCAGAAACTCAAATCTACATAACAGAAGGGCTTTTGAGAAGGAATTAATGAAGGTACAATAAACTCTTATTTTCCTTAACCTTAATTGATCTGTCTTTTCAAATCCAATACTAGCAATAGTGTATTGGTGATTACAGTACATGGATAAGTGAAATTAAATGACAGCAGAGAAAGGATAGGAATTGGGAATACTCTGTAATAAGCTATCCGTACTACTCATGAAGTGACATAGTGTTACTCAAAAGTAAACTTAAATTAGCTGTAAATATATACTGAAAATTCTAGGGAAACCACTAAAAACATTTTTAAAGACATATAATTGATATCCTAAGGGCAGAAATAACATAGAATCATATATAATGCTCAATTAAAATCAGAGAAGGCAGAAAAAGAGAAGAGGATAAAAAGAACAAGTGTAATGAACAGAAAACAATTACAAGCATGGTATATTAATTCAACTATATCAACAATCACTTTAAATGTGAATGGTCTAAATACATGAATTAAAAGAAAGAGACTGTTAAAAATGGATTTTAAAAAGACATAACTATATTTTGTCCTTAAGAAACCCCACTTTATTTATAAAGACACAGGTAGATTAAAAGTAAAAGGATGCAGAGAGATGAACCATGCTAACACTAATCAAAAGAAAGCTGGAGTAGTTATATTTCAGAAAAAAGCAGACTTCAGAGGAAGGAACATTATCAGGGATAAAGAAGGGCATTACATAATAATAAAGAGGTCAATTCTCCAAGAAGATATAAAAACACTTAATGTACATGCAGTCAACAAAAGAATGTCAAAACCATTGAGGCAAAAGCTGATAGAACTACATGGAGAAACAGACAAATCTATTGTTATATTTGGAGACTTGAACTCCCCTCTGTCAGCAAATGACAGATAGAGCAGGCAGAAAATCAGTAAGGATATAGTTAAACTGAACAGTTTCATCAATTAACTTGATCTAATTGACACCTATAGACTACTTGACCTAACAACAGTAGGATACGCATTCTTCTCAACTTCACATGGAACATTCATCAAGACAGACCACACTCTGGTCCATAAAACATACCTTAAATTTGAAAGAACAGAAATTATACAATGTCTGCTCTCAGACCACAATGGAATTAAACTAAAAATCAATAAAAGAAAGATAACTGGGAAATCTTCATATATTTGGAGATGAAATGACACATGGGTCAAAGGAGAAGTTTCCAAAAATATTTACAATGTTTTGAACTAAATGAAAAAAAAATACAATTTATCAAAATTTATGGTGTGCAGAAAAAGCAGTGGTTAGAGATTTATATATCAATCAGCAATGACCAACTGGAATTTGAAATTAAAAACACAATACCTTTTACATCACCACCAAAAAATGAGGTACTCACAAAATATGTGCAGTATCGACATGAGGAACACTACAAAACCTTGATGAAAGAAATAAAAAAATCTAAAGAGCTATTCTACGTTCATAAAAAGGAAGACTAAATATTGTTAAGATGTCACTTCCTCCACTTCCTCCCATCTTGATCTACAAATTCAATGCAATCTCAATCAAAATCCCGTCAAGTTATTTTGTGGATACTGACAAACTGATTCTAAAGTCTATATGGAAAGGCAGAGGATTCAGAATAGCAAACACAATACTGAAGAACGAAGTCAGAGGACTGACACTATCAAACGTTAACTTATTTTAAAGCTACAGTAATCAAGACAGTATGGTGTTGATAAAAGAACAGACAAATTGATCAATGAACAGACTAGACAGAACGGAATTAGACCCATATGAATATGGCCAATCTTTTCCAAGGAAGCAAAGGCAATTCAATGGAGAAACGACAATCTTTTCAGAAAATCGTGCTGGAACAACTGGACATCCATATGCAAAAAAAAAAAAAAAGAAAAGAAAAAAAGAAAAAAGTTATAAACACGGACCTTATACCTTTGACAAAAATTAACTCAAAATGGGTCACAGACCTAAATGTAAAACACAGAACTATAAACTTCTAGGAGCTAACGCAGGAGAAAATCTAGGTGAACTTAGGTTTGGTGATGACTTTCTGGATACAATGACAAAAGTACAATCCATGAGAGAAGAAAATTAATTAAGTTGGACTTTTTTTAAAAAACTGAAAACCTCTGCTCATGAATGGAAAAGACAGGCCACAGACTGGGAGAAAATATCTGCAAAACGCAACCCGATAAAGGGCTGGTATCCAGAATATACAAAGAAACATATCAGTAAGAAAATATCGAATTAAAACTCATCAATAATAACCCAATAAAAAAATAGGCAAAAAATCTGAACAGAGACCTTATCTAAGAAGATATACAGATGGCAAATAAGCATATAAAATATGCTCAATATCATAAATCCTTGGGGAGTTACAAATTAAAACAATAAAAGGGGTAAAAAAAATTCCCTTACACACCTATCAGAATGGCCAAAATCCAGAACACTGACAACACCAAATACTTGTGAGGATGTGGAGCAACATGAATTCCCATTCATCGCTGGTGGGAATGCAATATAGTACAGCCACTTTGAAAGACAGTTTGCAGTTCCTTACAAAACTAAACATACTCTTACCATTACACCCAGCAATTATGTTCTTTGGCATTTACCAAAGGAGTTGAATACTTATGTCCACACAAACCTCATACAAATGTTAGCAGTTTTATTCATAATCGACAAAAACTGGAAGCAACCAAAATGTCCTTTGATAGGTGAATGGATAAACAAACTATGGTACATCAGACAATGGAATATTATTCTGCGCTAAAAAGGAATGAGCTATCAAGTCATGAAAAGATATGGAGGAACCCTAAATGCATATTGTGAAGTGAAAGAAGCCAGTCTGTAAAGGCTATCTAATGTATGATTCCAACTATGTGACATTCTGGAAAAGACAAATCTATGGAGACAGTAAAAACTCTGTGGTTGCCAGGAATTAGGGGGTCGAGCTAATGACTAAATAGGTGGAACACAGAGGATTTTTAGAGTGATGAACGATTCTGTGTGATACTGTAATGGTGGATGCATGACATTATGCATTTGTCCAAACCTATACAATGTACAACACCAAGAATGAATCGTAATGTAGACTATGGACTGTAGTTAGTAATAATGTATTGATATTGGCTCCTCAATAATAAAAAACGTACCAAGCAATGCAAGATGTTAATAGAGGAAACTGGGAGGGAGGTATCATAGAACTGATACGAGAACTCTAAATTATCTTTCCAATTTTCCTGTAAATCTAAAACTGTTCTAAAACATAAAGACGAGTAATTTGTTTCCTAACATCTAGCTCAAAGGAGAGGACAAAGTGAGGTAAAATTGTCAGAGAAAGTATCTTGAAAGAACTGAGACGTTAGTTAGCTGGGTCCTAGAGGGCATGTACGATTTCTAGAGTAAGAAAGGACAAGGCATTTCGGCTAGGATTGAGGCATGTAAAAGACCCAGAGGGCTCAACTTGTGAAGGAGCAGGAAATAACATAATAAATCAATGCAAAGACAACAGGCAGCAATTTAATGGAAGCTAGGGGCCAAGGCAAGGCTAGAAGTGCTTGAAGGATTGTTCCAATACGAATTAAATATAGGCATGGAAGCAGAGTTGACCCAAGCTGGGTTCTCAGCACATATTCATTCATTCGATAAATATTAAGTAAGTACCTACTATGTTCCAAACACTGTAGTAGGCAATGGGGACAAGTAGTGAATGAAAGAAATAAAAATCTCTGTTCTCACTGAGTTTCAGTTCTAGTGAGAGGAGACAGAACCTGCCTGGTGTTTTCAAGAAACAGCGAAGCAACCAGTATGAGTGGAATGGAATGAAGGAGGGAGTTAAAGATGAGATAGAGGAGATAATAGAGGCCAGTACCTGCAGGGCACTGAAGCTCAAATAAATAAGGACTTTGACTTCTACCCTAAGGCATTTAGGGAGCAATTGAAAGGTTCTCCTCTCTTCTGTGTTGAGAATAGATAAGAGTGGCTGCAAGGAGAACAACAAGTTGGTGCAATAATAATGTAAGAGAGGATGGGGGCTTAAACCATGGTTTTAGGAGTGCAACTGGTGAAAAACAGATTGTGGATTCAAAAGATTTCCTGATAGATTAGATGTGTGAGAGAAAGAGAGCGTCGAAATGAGTCAGTTTTAGGCCTGAGCAAGTAACTCGCAGAAGGGGTTGCCAGTGACTGAGAGAGAATATGGGAGAAGCAGGCTCACAAGCAGGGCCGAGCCCATGTCTGAGTTCAGCTGAGCTGTCTTGAAAGGGGACATTTCCAGAGCTAGAGATGGGAGCGTGGCTGGGACCCAGAGTTAAGTGGACAAGACTGAGCCACAGTACATACAGGTAGAGAGGATAGCATGTTGGTTCACCAAACATTTCCTAAAATCAATCAGTGTGTATGTACCAGAGACACAAAGGTAGGTAAGTAAGACATCTTTCCTGCCGATAAGGAACTCAAAGTCCAATGAGGGAAACAGAAATATAAATAAGTGATTCCAGCATCATAGTAGAGGTATCCAACATTTACTGAGTCCCTGCTATATGCCAAGTAGTACAGTGAGGAAGCAGGGGATATGGATAAAGTTCTATAAGAGCCCAAAATAAATTCTTGCAAAGGTTCTTAAAGACCTTCACAAAGGTTCTCACCACAGTGTGACATCAGGGAGTTGATAATAATCTAGACACCCATCACTAGGGAAATGTATCACTAAAATCTATGGAATACTCAGCAGCAGTGAGAAGCAAAAAAGAAAAAAACAAAAACAAAAAGCAAACAAACAAACAAACAAAAAGGTGTACACACAGCAATGGGGATTAGCTCACAAGAACGCAGTGTTGAGTGGAAACAGTCCAATGCCATCTCTAAATGTAAAAGGCATATGCAAAACGCTGCATGCCTTAAATTATCAAGGATCTGTATCAAACATGTTGCAATTGATGTCTAGCAAAAGAATGAGCGTGGGGATTGAGGGAAAATAATATGAACAATATAAAATTATATAAATAGGGGGCCTTGCAGGGACTGATGATGACAATGTGCTGAGAACTGAGGAGCAAAGTTAACTCAACTCTCTGCACCTGAGGTAAATAACTAGCTAATAGGAATTCAGCAGATAATCTTGAGAAGGGTATTTCTGGGGGCCAGGAAGGGTGTGGAGAGACATGAAGGCATGAAAGTGCATCAGAGTTTCAGGGAACGAATGGCACCCGGTTTAGTGCGGCTAGTAGTGGTTGTGAAGGACTGGTAATCTTTGAAAGCCTTGAGTAAAATGAACAATAACACGTGGAAGGCATTATCATTCTTACCAAACTGCCCCTTTCGCTCCAGTGGGGTTAAAGATCATGCTGTGTGCCTATCTGGCCTATGGTGAGATTTTCCTTTAGCCCTATTGGGGTCTTTGCATCTTGTGACTCCTCCAGAAAGCCTAGTCCAAAGGGTCATCCCTGTTTACTGGGGCCTCAAGGAATGTGCCCCTTGATCTGCTGCTTTAATCTTGGAGCTCTACCAGTAGTTGACGCTGCTGCTCTGGCTAGGAATGGGGTGGGAAGGGAACTGGAGGTCCAAGGATGCCTCTCATTCTGAGGCACCTGCCTGGGGCAGTTCACTCTGCCTCCACCAACTCAGTGCTGCCAGTTAACTCACTGGTCACATTCCAGCAGCAGGAGTCATTGCTCGGCTGACCACCCCTCCCCCACCCTACAGTGGGCCCTGTGCCACAGTCATAGGTGTACCTATCTTTCATAGCCCTTATTACAGTTAGAACTCCACATTAAATTTTCTGATCATTTGATTCACGTCCATCTAGGCCTCTAGGGTCCAAGTTCAATGCTGACAGTCTTTTTTTTCTTCGCCAAGGTTCAACTAGCTCTTGGCACAGTGCCTGGTATATGGTAGGAGCTCAATAAACTTCTCAGTTGGATATAAGTGTTCCAAAGGAAACCTAGCTCAAGGTGGATACAGCATTACTGCAGAAGCAGAATGAGAAAGAGTTGGGGTTTGTTCTTCTGTGGAGGGTAAAAGGGCGAGAGCTGCAAGGACACAGGTGCGCAGACCTCTGCAGATGGGTCGCCTGACGGGCCTCTGGTATGGGGTGGGCCTAAGTGAAATAGTAGGGAAATAAACTGAACAAGTTAACAAGTGTTTAACACTTTTTTATGTATGTCAAGTAAAACTATGAAACTGAATTGAGGGAAGAGAGATATATGGATCTGTGTTGGGTCTGAGAGAGGACTAACATTTCCAGAGGTCCGGGCACAATCCATCGCCCCTCAGAGGACACAGGCTGTCGATCCACGGGACAGCTCAAAATCTCTTGGGGAGAGGGCGGCGTTACTCTCACCTTCTGCCTCTAAGGGTCACACAGGCCTGGGTCGCCGTGGTTGCCACTGTTACTAGTTCACAGTCTTGATTTCTTCCATCTAACTCTTCACCGTTACTCTTGCCCCCACTCCAGCTCCACCCGAATCAGGCTCTGCCTCACTTGAAAAGAAAAAAAAGCCCTCCAAACCAAGCTAGCCAGGACTCGGATAAGTGAATGCACTCGAACATTACGGAGGGCCCTTTCCCACGCCTATGCTTGCGTCTGCCCGTCTACAGTAATGGGCACTCTCGCCCTCGCCAGGCGACGCCAGGCGACCTGACCTCTGCCAGTGGTACGACCTGTGGCCGCCCTTCCCGCCTTCTCGCTCTCCTCCAAGTCCATGCACGCCGAGCCCGCGCGCCTTACGTTGGGCCCGGCCTCCCGGCCGAGTCTCAACAGCGCGCATGCGCGCGCTCCAGGCCCGCGCGGAGAGAGAGGGCGGGGCTGAGGGGCCGAACCCGCGGGGGGGAGGGGCGGCGTCGGTCACGTGACGAGGTTTCAGTGTTTACACGCGGAGCGGCCAGAGCGTTCGGCCTCAGTCAGGCGCTCGCCTCCGTTTCGGTTTCACTTCCGGTGAGGGGCCGCCTTGGAGCGGGTGGTGAGCCAACGGCGAGCGCAGGCGGTGGCAGTGACGGCGGCGCTGCTGCCGGGGGGCGTGCGGTAGCGCTGCGGCTGGGCCTCGAGCGCCCGCAGCCCACCTCTCGGGGGCGGGCTCCAGGCGCCAGCAGGGCTGTCGAGAAGATGGAGGAGCTGGTGGTGGAAGTGCGGGGCTCCAATGGCGCTTTCTACAAGGTACTTGGCTCCAGGGCAGGCCCCATCTTCGCTCTTCTTTCCCTCCCTTTTCTTCTCGGCCTCGGAGGGTGGCAGGCCTGGGGCCCTCTTCCCGAGCGTCGCACTCGGGGTCCAGGGCGCGCGAGGTGGTATGTTATTTGGGAGGGAGGGACCGTAGTTGGGCCTGTAGGAAGCCCCTGGAGCTCCTCTGCCTCTCCTGCAAGAGGCCCTGGCGCCTATCGGAATGAGAAGCAGGCAAGGAGGAGAGGGTGCCCTTTCGGGGGCCGATCCTCGCTAGGGAGAGCTGGGGATGGGCGAGGGCCGGCGGCAGGTACGAGATCGAGATCCCGGCTGGAAGGGCCGGTATCCGCGCGAAGTGACGGCAATGGCTAATTTTTCTTTTCCTAAATATCCTCTCCCAGTGGGATTCGGGCCTGACGTGTGGGTAGTTGGCGAGGAGCGGGGGGCGCTTCCGTCGAGCCGCCTCCTGCCTTGCAAAGAGGGTTTGAGATCTCCTTTGGGCTTCTGTTTTCCGGTCCAGCATTGGGACTTCGGAGAGCTCCACTGTTCTGGGCAAGGGGTGTGAAGAAAGAGTAGTAAGAAGCTGTAGTCAGTACCAAATCACAATGGCAACTGATTTTTAGTGCCCGCTCTTTGTGGATTTCAGAAGAGATACTAGATCCAAAACTTTCAGGAAGACACTGACATATCCGAGTAATGCGTTAAAGAAGTTGGTAATCTTGAATATTCGCGGCCCCCCTCCCTTGTTATAAATGCGATCAAATTCAGAAATACAGAAGCTTCGGGGTCTAAAAACATTAGTAACTCTGCTACTTGAAAACCAAATTTGGAACTCTCCAAAGACCTGAATGTATGCTATGAAATTTCAGGAAATTAATATTACTACTAGGGAATTTTTAAAATTGAGCGGAAATAATTGTTTTGTGCTCCAAGTACTAGACTATCTTCTCTGTGCATTGTTGCACTGGACTGTATTGTTGAGGTTTTAAATAGGCACGTATGGTTTTACTGTGGGTTTTTCTTTTTTAAGTTAGACCACTGCAGATCAACTAATATCTTACATTTTCAAAAAGAGGATTAAAAAATATTTTGATGTATCAGTAGTGCATCCGTGGGTACATACTATAGAACTAGTGATCTATAAATTCTTGTTTCCTTTTCAGTGTCCCCACTATAACTTCTCCAAGTAGTATCTCATCTTACTACAGTCTTTTGGCCATAGGAGGTGCGAATGGAAGGAAGCATGGAAATTTATTGTTGCCATTGTCCAACACTATTCTTAAATTTATTATGGGATAAGTTAAACATTTCAAATGACTCCTTTCACCAATGGAAAATATACAATTGACTTAACTATATATGTGTTTACTAATTTTATGTAACTATTTGGAAGTCAACATACTTCATAAGTGAATAAACTTATGTGAACTGTCTCATACTTCTAGAAAAAAAGATGAAACGTTTTGCTGTAGGAGGAAGAAATAACCCAGCATGTATGTTCTTAACAGTCTCACTGATATAAAATTATTTCAGTTGACTCTGCAGTCAAAATTTGGGTTGCATTTAGTTTGTGTAGAATTATTCTGGTTCCAAGACTGGTAATTTCGCTCACTAGATTTGTGGCACTGTTAATAAGTATGAGCAGGGGCTAATGGTTGAACAGTATTCTAATCTGTGGTATTAGCTTCGATTGGATACCACTCTTAGTGTCTTTTAGTGGAGTTTGCTTGCTGTAGAGAGCAAGGAACACATCCTGGTCTTGAAAGATTTATTGTTCTCTTCTAGCAACCTATGATTTACTCTCATGATTTTGCTCGCAAACTGATTGGAATATAATAAATGCCCTCTATCTTTGCTATTAATCCTCCTGTTTTTGTTTTTTAGCAAAGGTGCTTAATTTGAAGGTGAATAAAAAGAATGGATTATCCCGTAGTTCCTCGAGGGGAAATGTGAAACTTGAACAAATGTGTGTAAAGAAATTGCTGTTGTGTTTATTTAATTAGAGTTATTTTTAAGAATACCTCAAATGGTCTGTATCAATAGAAAAATAATTTCTATAATGGAAAAAGTTTAAATTTTTATTGGACTCAATATTGCTGTGAGGTATAAAAGTAAAGCAAAAGTAAACTGACTTGCTTGTCTAGTGGGATGGACAGAAAAGATGGAAATAAAGACCAATAAAAAATGAACTATTATGGACAAATGTTATATTTATGAAAAAATGTTACATTTATGAAAAAAATAGGAACCAAGGTCATAAAGTTGATAGAAAAACCTTTAAAAACTAAACAGACTTTGATTTGTCTAACAGAATTAACAATTCTGTTAATTCTGCAAGGGACAATTCTCCATCTTCCGAGCACATGGTCCACCCTTGCGATATAAACTGGGTAGAGTATATGCTGAGAACAGTTGGACTCTTTCTCTAAAAAATAACTCAAACTCAGTATTTGGAATTAATAGAATCATGAAACCTAAACCCTAAGATTGTAACAGCTCATTCTATTTTTCCCTCATGTTTATTTTTAAAAACTTGAAAGTTCGATTTAGTAATTGTCACAGCACTGCTGTTATGCTTAGTTATTTCTTTGCCTTAGAAAAAGTCATGTGTACAACTTATAGAGCCTTATGTTATTTAAGACATGAAGACACTTGAATTTTACCTCACAAAATCTTTACAAACCATTTCCTAAATGAATAATGTTGAAATAAGGTCTTTGTTCTAGAGGCATCTGCCCATTTTTTCGATTTAAATACAGTTGCCTGTGTCTGTTACCATTTTTAAATATAGATTCAAAGATGCGAAATATTCAGCCTTCTATCAGCTTCCTTTTCATTAACACTTACACTTGGGCATATTGTAATTCTTCATTTGAATGCCTCTTAAGGAAAGGTAAAGTTAGAAATCTTTGCTTTTGTTGCGTAGGGAGTATAAGAACTAAAGTATTCAAAAGTTAGACTGCATACACACAGGAAAATGTATAACTAGTTTAATGTTTTTCTCTCTGTGTTGGCCTTGGCTCAGAGGGAACCAGAAAGAGTCCGTTTGTCTCAGGATTTTTAATAAATACCCAAGTGAAATCAAGTATTCCTGGACATGCACTGTGGTTGGGAGAGTTGTTGATGAGTTTTATCATACTTTTCCCTTCCCGGTGTTCATTCCTCATGTTTCATGCCCACATACAAAGGGTGACAAAGCGATAACTCGCTTTGTGTATGAGGCCTTGAGTTTGAATCGTGTTTTATCACATTTCGTATATCCCTAATTCTTTGTCTCTTACAGGTTTTGTTTAGGACAATTATTTTGCAATGCTCTTAAGTTTTCTCTAATGAGAATTATCACTGCAGTACATGTGCTGTCTTCAGTGCTAACGTAGTGGTTGTGTCGAGTGGTGGTCGGGCTTACACCGACTCTCTACACAATAATCTCTCTTGTGACCAGCGACTCGCATTTGTGAGAGAGTTTACTGAACTAAGAGGTCTGAGGTATAGTGGGAGGAGTAAGCTCACCAAATCGGGATGGACTTCCTTCTTAGTTTCATACATTCTAGTAACATTTGAGTTGGATTTCTAGTCATTACACACTTTAGTAAGTATGATTTTGAGATTGCCTCTTTGGCCCATTTGCCAGTAAGTTGAGATCCTATAATAATTTTTTTTTGATTTCCTGTTTATTCCCCTTGATGAGGAGCCTCTGTCTTTAGCTGAACTTTAGCACCTTTCTCAGAACCCAAAGATTTTCATCACTTTTTTTTCCTTCTTAGAGTCTAAATAACCTTTTAGTATTCAGTATCTTTGAGTAAACAGCCTTTTCTTTTCCTGTCTCAATTTTTAAATCTTTAAATGTGCTTTCATTGAGATGCAATTGTCTCATTATGGTTCTGCATTATTTATAAAGTATGCCCCTCTCTGCTCTACCTCTCAGACATTTGCTGGGCACTAGACACGTGTGATTTCCTTACAACAACCTTAGAAGGCAGGCCCCTTCCCCCTGTATCCATTCCTGACTTCTAGATGAGGAATCTGAGGCCCAGGGAGCACTTCTTGGAGAGTCCCACAGCTGTAATGTGGTAGAACCAAGATCTTAACCCTAGGTCTCATTTGCAGGGAAACTTAACAACCAAGTTTACTGACTCTTAGAAGAGCCCTGGTGTAGCTCCCTTTGTGTATTCACACAAACCCATTCAGTCTCTCTTATTTGGTAACCTCAGGAATTGCTCGATGTAGATAGGTTAGGGATCACAAGAGAATGTAGTTCTCCAAACTGGTGGTGGGCGGGGGATAGTGCTCTGGAGGTTGGCAGGGAAGAAGGAGTATGAGTGTTGGGGTAAAGGAGGGGCAGGGCCAAAAGGAGGGTTATTGGAGAAAGTGTAATGAGAAGCAGGAAGTGACAGTTTAGTAAAAGACCTTAGAAGTCGTCATGTGAGTGCAGGCCAGAAGCAACTATTGAGTGTCTTTTATTGCATTTGTTACAGCAGCAACGAGAAAAGGTATTACATGCCTTCTCTATTCACTTACTATGCAAACGGTGACCAAAAAATGACTGATTTTGGAACAATCATGCAAACATCCATATAGAGATAAGCCTCATTAATTCGAAGGCAGTGGCCCTGGTAGGCTGTGATGATTACTCACACCATTCTTCACACTACATCCGGAATTGCTTTCAGAGCCTTTGAAAGCTTTTTTTTGTTGTTTAATAGTCACAGCAATTGCAGATCTTCCGCCTTTGAGGGAACGTTTGATTTAAGAAAATAGTCAAGTGTGAATGAGCATGATTAAACTGAGCAGTAAGTTTGGCAAATAGAAAAAAATATATAGCAATAAAGTAATGAGACAGGTTTTTATGGTGCTTCTAAGGTGGGTTAGAAAACAGTCCCCAACATTTGTAAATGTTTTTAAATCAGTGTCATCCAGCAGAGCTTTTTGCTATCATGGAAATGCTCTCTACCTGTGCTGGCCACTGTAGTAGGCACTAAGCCATGTGTGACTTTTGAGCATTTGAAAAGTGGCAAGTTTGACTAGGAGACTGATTTTTTCATTATGATTAATTTAAATATAAATAGTCACATATGACCAGTGGCTGGTAGACAGCACAGTTTTAGACAAGGGCAACAATTGGAAAGACACCCGATTTAATGAGAACAGTTCACTACCCAACGATAACAAGATTCTCTTAGCTGACAAAAGGACTTAACATTTTCAGCATATGATATATGGTAAGGAACTAGTATTACAGTTGACCTTTGAACAACAACATGTTTAGGGGCACCCTGCCCCACACATACATGCAGTTGAAAATCTACATATAAATTTTGACTCCCGCAAAACTTAGTTGTCCCTCAGTGTCCTTGGGAGATTGGTTCTAGGACTCCCCGCGGATTCCCAAATCCTCGGATGCTCAAGTCTTACTTGTAAAATTGCATAGATCAGTGCATACAGTCGTCCTATGCATCCACCGACTCAACTGGGGAACGCAAACAGTTTAAGAATTTATTGAAAAAATCCTCGTGTGAGTGGACCCACGCAGTTCAACCCCATTTTGTTTGATGGTCAACTGTGCTGGCAATGCATGCATAAAACTTTAGACAAGGGTGAAGACAGAGGCACTGGTCCTTGGTAAATAAGAGATCGCCTTCTAATAGGAGTCTTGATTTTAGTCCTTAATCTAATCCCGCCCCCCAAAAGCAGATTGTTAATTTGGTATTACTGTCTTGTGAAGAGAGAAATGGGGGAGATCTGTTCTTCTCATTCTTCCTAATTTTTGAGATTTACTTTATAAAACTAAAAGCAACCACTTCCTGCAGTTTTAACTAAAAATCAAGCCTTTCTGCTCCTGAAGTAATAGCGAGGCAAGCAACCCCTTAGAGCATTGGGGACATGCACCCTTAAGAAATCTAGTATATAATAGTCAGTATTAAACTAGAGTTCTCAAAATACACTGTGGTAAATGTTCATGATTTAAATATAGTTGAGGAAAAACAAGCAAAATCAAAAGGGTAGGAAGAAAATGAGGATGTCCCCCCTTTTTAAACTAGCAACTAGAACAATATGTACACATGCTTCACTTAAAATAATAATTTAGCCATCTCGGGTATAGCAGAACACTTGGATTCCATCATAGTCCACCTTGGTTTTACAAGTAAACTTCCTTTAGCATAGCTTTGGTTTTATTCTTTTAAGCATAGCTGTAAAGGTTTGGTGTATCTGCTTATGAAGCTTCAATATAAATGTTTTCCAGGGACCTGCCTCACCTACCGTTGTTTTTCTTAGGAGCAGCTGATTAATATTTGGCATTTGGGGAAATTTCAGCTTTTTAAAAATTCTTTAACTTTGGGCCTTTGAAGACATATTTACCAAGATATTTGCATTGAATCGTTTAACAGATTTTTGGACACCTGCTCTATACCAGAAATTGTGCCAGTTAGTGAAGATACAAAAGTTAAATAAAGAATAGTATTAATCCAAACTAATTATCTTCTTAATATCCTAAATCTTCAAGATTTACTGTGTTTTCTTCTCAGGGTTACATAGTTCTGGCTCTTAACATTTAGATCTGCGATGCATTTTTTAGTTGATTTCTGTATAGGATATGAGGTAAGGGTCAACACTTATTCTTTTGCACATGGATAATCAGCTGTCCCAGCACCATTTGTTGAAAACACTTCTTTTTCCACTGAATTGTCTTGGCTTCCTTATCTACAATGGATTTATTTCTACTATACTCCTTCTTCTCTAGGTCTAAGCCTTTGTTCCTGCTGCTCTTTAGGCTTAGCTTGTGTCCAGATCCTCCCCTCCCTTTTGTTGGGCTAGTTCTTCCTCAGTCTTTAAAGTTTGATAAGAACCTCACCTTCCTGTCTGTCTTCCTTGATCAACATGCCACCCTCTCCAGCACACATACCTTTCCCCCTAGGCTAGGATAGGAAGCCCTTAGGCAGGGATCCACTTAGCAATCATTCATCTGCCTTCCTAGGCACTCTGAAGTCCAACAGTATAATAAAATAAGGCTTATCTCCACCTTCAGGAAGTTTACATTTAGTGGGAAAATGGACAATAATAATAGAGTGAAGCACGTTTATACTACTGACAAGCATAGGAATGCAGAGGACAGAATTTAACCTAGTCTCCTGGGTTTTGTCATAGGAGATGACGTCTGAAATGAAGCCTAAAAGACCAATAGGAGATAGCTAGGTGAAAAGAGGGGAGAGACGATAGGCAAGCAGGAATAGCATTTATGAAGAGAGGCCCAAGTAGTTTAGCACTGTCAGATTACAACCTTCAAGGATATGAAAGATGAAGCTTTGAAGAGATGAGCAGTGGGACCAGATCATGGTGGGCCTTTTACAGCCAGAAAAGGAGTTTGGCCATAATCCTTGCAGGTAGAGAGAAACATGTACAGAACAAATTTGAATAAGCCGCTTAAATATCTCAAGCCATTTTAAAATAAAGTAAGATATAAAGCCCCTTGGGTTTCTTGATACTTTATCATACTCCTCTAATTGTCAAAACAAAAGCAAAACCTCCTTTCTTGCACCTGTTAAAAACTTAATTTTATGGAATTATGGACAGCATGCTGATTAAAGAATTCTTGGTAATTAGCTATTACTTTTGTTATGTTTTTCTGCAGATTACTAATAATTGCGTCATCAGATTTAAAAGATTTAAACCTCTGTACTTTATATTAACTTTTTTCCTCCAAGTGCCTTTGAGATTGGGAATTTAATTAAACTCTCATAATTGGACTTTTTACTGGTATTAGCAGCATATTGTTTTTAAAGAAAATTTTAATGTACGTGTATATATATATATGTATATTTGTGATTATGTTTAGTCATTTACTGTTTTATATTCCTAAAATTTTATTGAGGAGAAAAAGATAGGTTCTAACAGATCTATACTGGCTGACATACAGCTCTAGAACAAGCCAGTAATTCTAGCCTAAAGTGTACCTCCAGCTTTGCACTCACCACCTGCATTGTAATTTTCAATTTACTTGTTTCCACCCCTCTCTCGTCTTCCCCCTCCTCCTCTCCTATTTTAGATGCTGAACTCTAGAGCAGTTTTTTCTTGTTTTGTTTTAACTAATCAATATTCCTAGGGCCTAGCACATAGTAGGTGGCTAAAGATAGATGTGATTCTCACAGAATTACACACTTTCAAAGTTCCATTTTCTTCTCAAATATAAAATGTTTGGTATCTGTAAAATTTAAAAACAAATGCTCTTTAAGCTTAGAAGTTAATTTAACTTTATTTTCACAGGCATTTGTAAAGGACGTTCATGAAGATTCAATAACAGTTGCATTTGAAAACAAGTAAGTGTCTTGATATAATTTTAGTGTTTGGATTCTTTACTATTTTATGCTAACTATTCTTTTTACTCCTCATTTAAAAAAAAAATTCAAGTCTAGTTTGAGTGTTTTTCAGGAACGGATCTTCATGTTACCTACCAGGAAGTTCCTGAACAACTCAGTATTAAACCAGTGGAAAGATTGTTCCTGCTAATGACCTCAGAGATACCTTTTGTATAATCTTGATCCTGACATATCAGTTTCCTTGAATGTAAAGAAAGAAACCAGATTCTAATGTGTTAGTAACTGAGATTTTGAATAGGAATATTTGTAATAGTTAAAAGATGAAAATGAATAGAATCATAAGTATTGGTAAAAATGTGAGTTTTGTAACAAATCTAAAATCAGTAGTTTTAGTTTTCTAGTATATTTTATTGGAAATAATTGTGTTCACCCATTAATTTGTTTTTTATCTGTTTCATATATTTATAGTCAATAATAGTGGTAAGTGATCTTTTCAGCTTTCTTCTACTAGGTGAGTAAATAATACAGGCCTAGGAACATCAGCTGTACAAAGTCATCAATAATATAGATGCTAACACTTTCTTGGGGGAGATGAGTCTTTCGACTAAATTTTTCGAATGCTAATAAAGGCTGTTTATTAGAATAGCCATTCAAGATTCTAAAGTACATATAAACTCCTTAGCCAAAGTATAGATGTGGTCTTGATCTTAGGATTTTACTGAACTCTGAAGAATGGTCAACAGTTCTAGTGTTTTGGCTTTTTTTTTTTTTAAGGCGAGGCAACCCTTAGTTGACCTCACAGATTGCAAGGACTTCGTCAGCTTACAATCCCTTATTTTTTTATTTTTTATGCCTACAGCACCTGGTCTTCCTAGGTGGTCTCCCATCCCAGTATTAACCAGGCCCTACCCTGCTTAGCTTCCGAGATCAGACGGAATTGGGCTTGTTCAGGGTGGCATGGTCGTAGACTAATGTTTTGGCTTTTATATAGCAAGAGAATTAATAGTATATCAAAAAAAGATTACAGATATTTAGAGAGAAGAAATAGATTAGTGGTTGCTTAGGTCTGGGGTGGTTAGGGAGCCATAGCTAAAGAGTATAGGATTTCTTTTTGAGGTGATGAAAACTTTCTAAAATTGACTGGTAATGGTTGCACATTGCACATATCTGTGAATATACTTAAAACTATTAAATTCACTTAACTGGATGGATTATATGTTATATGAATTATATCTCAATAAATCTGTTAAAACATAGTATCTGACCCAGACATATTGTAATTAGACTATTCGCAGATTCTTTTAGCTGCCAGCAGGACAAAGTAGTGTTCTCAGATGTCTGAAACACGTTTAGAGGGATAGAGATAAAAGGATTTAGAGTATCCGACCCTATTCTCAGCTCTACACTAATAATCTCAGTCCAAATTATAGTTGAAATGATAGAATGTCTTTCTCTGAATACAAAGAGCCACAAGTTCCAGAATCTGCCTCTTCGCTGTTTCTGGTATCCGTGGTTATATACTAGACAACAGCATAACACCGCTAACGGAGGAATCTTTGATAACTTGGAGAGTAATTTTTTTCTTATAATTATTCTCTTCACTGCTTGCTCCCATTACTAAGTAAACACTGTTTCCCATAAAAGCAGAGTTATCTTTATTTGCCACTCTTACTTTCTTCTGCTGTAGTCCTTAATCTAGAGTATTAAGCAAACAGTCATTTCCTCCACATTTAAGAATGTGTCTAGTTTACACACCGATTTATCAAATCACTTCTCCAGTAAACTTAAAATCATTATATCTTTGGGCATCCTAATTATCTCATGTATCACAGCTGTATAGAAGGTTCTCTTCAAGCTGCCTGCCATCCCTGGAATTCGAAACAGATCAACTGTTTTCCCTTGTGTTCATGGAGTATGTTCAAGATTCACCACTGGGTTTGAGCACATTACCAGGATTTGCTGGGTTCCCACTAAAGTAGTCTCTTTGCCTTTTCTTGTGTTTCCTTTTTGATTTTCTGTTTTTTAAAAAAAGTAATCTATAAAACTTCAGACTGTATTTACCCTTTCTTTCAGTCATAAAGAAACTCCTATTACTATAATACCAAATTATTTTAGATGCTTTGTTTTGACCTTCCATATTTCTTAAAGAATTTGAATTTTTTTCTTGGTACACTTAAAACTTAAAATCCTTCTTTGGAACCAATAAAATTATTTTATGTATTATTTTCTTTACAAATCAAATTTAGCAGTGAATTTGTAACATGTTAAAAATCACTATTTTTCTATAAATATAAAAAGGCTTTTTTGAAGTAAAGACAATTCTGTTTTATAGTTTTCAAGCATGTGTAATAATTTAGAGAAAGGATTCAGCCTAAAATAGGCCCTAATTAGATTTCTACAAATTCTGCCTAATTACCTACACTCCTACCTTATATAATAACTATTCTTAAAACAAAACAAAACACTTTTCTCAGTAGGATTTTACTAAGAAACCCTTTTAGCAAGAAACTCAGAAATGACTGCTCCAGCAGTTGAATCCTCCGATGTTTTTACAAAGTTTGCCTTTTAATATTTTACATAATTGTGGATATAAAAGAATAGTTTGGTGGTTTTCAAAATTGTTCCATATCATTTTAACTTAAAAAAACGTAGGCAACTTACTGAACTCCTATAGGCTGTCTCCATTGGGTTTCTGCGGTTTAGGAGACCCCGCCAGGCCAGTGCATGCTGGTACGTCATACTGATCAGCAGCCAGCTATCCATGGCAAGAATTGACCACCTCGTGGGATCTAAAATTTAAAGGGGGAAAAGTGAGTTCTGAATTGCTGATGTGCTGACTGCCCCATTTTGCTTGGGAATTAGAGGGCATTTAGGACCAGTTTCTGCGGTCATTGGAATGTGGTTAAAATTCCTTTGCAAGTGGAAGTCTGGTGATGATATTACTAACACTGATACTAACATTTAATTTAAGCATCAAAGAAAATTGCTGTTGTGGCTTTACATTTAGAACTCTTAGAGGTTGAAATTTTTCGCAGAAAGACTTGTTTGGGAAATTGTAATATTTATCTGTTGTGTTTAGAGAAATATTCCAGATAGAACTACAAGGCTGTTGTGCTGCATGCAGACTTCATTGAAACGTCTCTATTTTGCCATTATGCCCCACTCAGCAACACTGATAGTTTTAAAGCATTTGCTTCTTTCAACTAGAAAAACAGAGGGTCACACTTAACCAAAAGTTGATGGCAACGCGGTCATTGTTTCCATTAAGCCAGAAAGCATGTTAAATAATTGAGTGTTTGCTTATTTGCAGCTGGCAGCCAGAGAGACAGATTCCGTTCCATGATGTGAGATTCCCACCACCTGTAGGCTATAATAAAGATATAAATGAAAGTGACGAAGTTGAGGTAAGTTTCCGGTGCCATCAAATTATCAAGCACTGAAGGAGTGGGGCATTTAATTGGCCTATGCCTTTTGTACTCCGTCATTAACACTGTTTAAACTACCTTGAGAATTTTAGCTGTGATGGACATGTGCTTTTGACTGATCCTCCTTAATGGCGATTTTGAAATAATGCATGATGTCCGAATGTGGCTGGCTGAGCAGCACTTAAGGCACATTTTTTAAAGTCACCACTGATTTCCTTTGCCCAGTGAGACTGCTTTTCCCACTCCCCTCAATTTCTTAATCTTCGGCTTAGGAAACTTGGTTTTAGAAAGTTTCTAAACCATTATCCTAGAATTTCCTTACATAGCAGTAAATCCTCCTGGTATATTATTTAAAAGCCATCTGTGAGTTTTAGTATATACACGTATAAGTAAAACATCTTGTCACAGGATGTGTTCATGGTGAACCACTTGCTCATGTGCCATTAATGGTTTTGACCAAGGGCTACTATGGAGATGTAGCAATTAACAAACATTGTGTTTGTGATTGCTCTAGCCACTGAAAACTTTGGGGGGACTTGAGGCACTTGTAATCGACTTTATGTTGTAGATGCTTTGTGTACTAGCTTCCCCGTCCTTCCCTTTCAATACACTTCATTTTAAGCTTCTCTTCTTTCTCTGTAATGCCTTGTTAGTAGTTTCAACTCCATGAACATTTGTGGCATGCGGAAAGCAGCTAAGTAGACATTTGTACAGGTAAGGTAAAGCGTACTAGGTCTTTGATTTCTTATTTTCTGTGCTTCGTACAGATGGTGAAGTGAAACAAAAGAGGCTGCTGCCTTAGATGAGGTTACATTCTAGTGAAGATAGCCAAAATGGCAGGTGTAAGTGTTAGGAAGAAAAAAAAGTAAGAGGATGGAGGGGACCTTGGAGCAGTAGTGCTGTTTGAGAGAGTGCTTAGGGAAGGTCTCTGGATGTCCCGGCCTGTGTTCTTTCCTCTACAGTTTTAAAGTAGAAACAATAAAGTACTATTTATTTACCAAAAATATACTAGGTACCTACAAGGTGTAAGGAACTGAGTTTGGTTTTATGAGGGGTCTCAGTAGGCAACACAAACACATTCTCCTTGAGCACCATCAGCTACTAATTCTCCCAGGAGACTGTAAGCTTTCTGAAGACAAGGACTTGGTCTTTTGGTGTGTCTATATCAAGAGTGTTCATAATAGAGTTTGGATGGGTAAAGGGGACTTTTTTTTTATTTGATCCAAATGAGAGGCGGTGACCAATGATATGCTACGGTGACCTCGCTGTATCACCTAACAGTAATATATAACTGAGATTATTGCCATGGCTAGAGCACAGTTGAAAGGGATCTATGGTGGCAAGAGGAAAAGGTAGGTTAAATTCAGTTATATTGAGTCACTATTGTATAACCACTAAATTTAAGTATAAAAGGGAGGCAAGGTACCGTGTCTTTTGTTCTCTTTGTATCAGGAATGTTCAAATAGGGTTTGAATGGTTAAAGGAAACTTTTTTTTCAGTTGAGTCACATGACAGGTATATACCAATGAGATGCTAGTCCTAAGGTGACCTCACAGTATTACCTACCTAACAATAGTATACAACTGAGCTTATTGCTCTGGCTAGAGCAGAGTTCAAATGGGCTTAAGGATGCTAAGAGGTGAAGGTAGATTAAATCTGTATTTAGTCTCTGTATTGTGTAACCATCAAAATAGGTTATGAAAGGGAGGCAAGATACCTAGTCTTTTGGTCTGTTTGTATCAGGAAAGTTCATAATAGGCTTTGAATGGATAAACAGGCCTTTCTTTTTCAACTCTGTCTCATGTAGTGACCAATGAGACACTCTTCCTGGGGGCTTCACAGGGAATTGCCCAACAGTAGTACATAACTGAGCTTATTGTTGTGGCTAGAGCAGAGTTGAAAGGGACTGATGGTGGTAGGTGGTGAAAGTAGGTTAAATGAAGTTGCATTTAATCCTGTATTGCATAACCATTAACTTGGATTATAAAAAGGAGGCTAGAGTTGAAAGGGATTGATGGTGATAGGTGGTTAAGGTAGGTTAATTGATGTTGTATTGAGACACTGTATTGTATAACCATTAACTTGGGTTAAACAAGGAGGCAGGACACCAGGTCTTTTGGTCTGTATCAGGAATGTTCCTATAGGTTCTTGAATGATTACTGGGACTTTTATTTTCAATTGTGTCACATGATAGGTATGGACAAATGAGATGCTGATCCTAGGGTGACCTCACAGTATTGCCTAGCAGTAGTCCATAACTGAGCTTATTGCTGTGTCTGTAGCGAGTTGAAAGAGACTAGTGGTGGTAGGTGCTTAAGGTGCGTTAAATGAAGTTGTATTGAGTCACTGTATTGTATAACCGTTAACTTGGGTTATAAAAAGAAGGCCGTACTCAGGTTTTTCGTCTGTCCATATGAGGAATGTTCCTAATAGGTTTTGAATGTTTAAAGGGGACTTTAATTTTCAGTTGTGTCACATGACACATGTGGACCAATGAGATGCTGATCCTAGGGTGACCTCACAGTATTGCCTAGCAATAGTACATAACTGAGCTTACTGCTGTGTCTAGGGTAGAATTGAAAAGGACTGTTGGTGGTAGGTGGTTAAGGTACGTTAAATGAAGTTGTATTCAGTAACTGAATTCTATAACCGTTAACTTGGCTTATAAAAAGAAGGTCGGACTCAGGTTTTTCGGTCTGTCCATATGAGGAATGTTCCTAATAGGTTTTCAGTGTTTAAAGGGGACTTTAATTTTCAATTCCGTCACATGACGTGAGTGGACCAATGAGATGCTGATCCTAGGGTGACCTCACAGTATTGATTACCAGTAGTAATAACGGAGCTTATTGCAGTGGCTCGAGCAGAGTTGAAAGGCACTGGCGGTGGTAGGTGGTTAAAGTAGGTTAAATGAACTTGCATTGAGTCACTGTATTGTATAACCGTTAACTTGATTTATAAAAAGCCTGCAGGACGCCAAGTCTTTTGCTCCGTCTGTATCATGAATGTTCCTAATAGATTTTTTGAATGCTTAAAGGGGACTTTTATTTTCAATTGTGTCACATGACATGTGTGGACCAATGAGATGCTGATCCTAGGGTGATCTCACAGTATTGCCTAGCAGTAGTCCATAACTGAGCTTACTGCTGTGGCTAGGACAGAATTGAAAGGGACTGATGGTGGTAGGTGGTTAAGGTAGGTTAAATAAAGTTGCATTGAGTCACCATATTGTACAACGGTTACGTAGGCAGGACGGCAGGTCTTTTGGTCTGTATCAGGAATGTTCCTAATAGGTTTTTGAATGGATAAAGGGACTTTTATTTTTAATTGTGTCACATGACAGGAGTGGACGAATGAGCTTCTGATCCTAGGGTGACCTCACAGTATTGCCTAGCAATAGTACATAACTGAGCTTACTGTTTTGGCTAGAGCAGAATTGAAAGGGACTGTTGGTGGTAGGTGGTTAAGGTACGTTAAATGAAGTTGTATTGAGTCACTGAATTCTATAACCGTTAACTTGGGTTATAAAAAGAAGGCTGGACTCAGGTTTTTTGGTCTGTCCATATGAGGAATGTTCCTAACAGGTTTTGAATGTTTAAAGCAGACTTTAATTTTCAATTCTGAACATGACGTATGTGAACCAATGAGATGCTGATCGTAGGGCGACCTCACATTATTGATTAGCAGTAGTAATAACAGCTTATTGCAGTGGCTAGAGCAGAGTTGAAAGGGACTGATGGTGGTAGGTGGTTAAAGTAGGTTAAATGTAGTTACATTGAGTCACTGTATTATATAACCGTTAACTTGGGTTATATAAAGGAGGCCACACTCAGGTTTTTTGGTCTGTTCGTATGAGAAATGTTCCTAATAAGTATTGAATGTTTAAAAGGGACTATTAATTTCATTTGTGTCACAAGCCAGGAGTGGACCAATGAGATGCTGATCCTAGGGTGACCTCACAGTATTGCCTAGCAGTAGTCCATAACTGAGCTTACCGCTGTGTCTAGGGCAGAGGTGAAAGGGACTGATGGTTGTAGGTGGTTAAGGTAGGTTAAATGAAGTTGCATTGAGTCAGTGTGTTGTATAACCGTTAAGTTGGGTTATAAAAAGGAGGCAAGACACCAAATCTTAATCTCTCTATATCATGAATGTTCCTAATAGGTTTTGAATGCTTAAAGGGGACTTTTATTTTCAATTGTATCACATGACACGTGTGGACCAATGAGATGCTAATCCTAGGGTGACCTCACAGTATTGCCTAGCAATAGTCCATAACTGAGCTTACCGCTGTGTCTAGGGCAGAGGTGAAAGGGACTGATGGTTGTAGGTGGTTAAAGTAGGTTGAATGAAGTTGTATTGAGTCACTGTATTGTGTTACCGCTAACTTCATTCATAAAAAGGAGGCAGAACGCCAGGTCTTTTGGTGTGTATCAGTAATGTTTCTAATAGGTCTTGAATGCTTAAAGGGGACTTTTATTTTCAGTTGTGTCACATGACATGTGTGGGCCAATGAGACGCTGATCCTAGGGTGACCTCACAATATTGCCTAGCAGTAGTCCATAACTGAGCTTAATGCTGTGGCTAGGGCAGAATTGAAAGGGACTGGTGTTGGTAGGTGGTTAAGGTAGGTTATATGAGGTTGCATTGAGTCACTGTATTGTGTAACCGTTAAGTTGGGTTACAAAATGGAGGCAGGACACCAAATCTTTTGGTCTGTCTATATCATGAATGTTCCTAATAGGTTTTGAATGCTTAAAGGGGACTTTTATTTTCAGTTGTGTCACATGACATGTGTGGACCAATGAGATTCTGATCCTAGGGTGACCTCATAGTATTTCCTAGCAATAGTAAATAGCCGAGCTTACTGCTGTGGCTAGAGCATAGTTGAAAGGGACTGGCAGTGGTAGGTGGTTAAGATACATTAAATGAAGTTGTATTGAGTGACTGAATTCTATAACTGTTATCTTGGATTATAAAAAGAAGGTTCGACTCAGGTTTTTTGTGCTGTCCGTATGAGGAATGTTCCTAATACGTCTTGAATGTTTAAAGGAGACTATTATTTTCAGTTGTGTCACATGTCAGGAGTGGACCAATGAGATGCTGATCCTTTGGTGACCTCACAGTAGTATATAACTGAGCTTATTGCTGTGGTGATAGTGAGTTGAAAGGGACTGGCAGTGGCAGGTTGTTAAGGTAGGTTAAATGAAGTCATATTGAGTCACTGTATTGGATAACTGTTAACGTGATTTATAAAAAGGCGGCTGAACACCAAGTCTTTTGGTCTGTTTGTCTGTATCATGAATGTTCCTAATAAGTTTTTTGAATGCTTAAAGGGGACTTTTATTTTCAATTGTGTCACATGACACATGTGGACCAATGAGATGCTGATCCTAGGGTGACCTCACAGTATTGCCTAGCAGTAGTACAAAACTAGGCTTATTGCTGTGGCTATTGCGAGTTTAAAGGGACTGATGGTGGTGGGAGGGAAAGGTAGATTAATTGAAGTTGTATTGTGTTATTGTATTGTATAACCGTTAACTTAGGTTATAAAAGGGAGGAAGGACAGCAGGTCTTTTGGTCTGTATGTGTTAGGAATGCTCATAATCGTGATGTGGATAATGAGAACTTTTTTCCCAAATTAGTCACATGACAGGTGGGGACCAATAAGATCCTGTTACTATGATGGCCTAATTGTAGTAGATAATAATTACCAGGTTATTTCTCTGCTTATAGCAGAGTTAATAGGAAGTTATTGGGGCAAGTGTGAAAGGCAGGTGGTATCTAGTTATATTTAGTCACTGTATTATATAACCAGTAATTTCAGTTGTAAAAGGGATATGTGTATACCTGTGTTATTTTCTTATTAACCTGGATCTGCTAGTGTCTTCATAAAAGGTTCCATGCTGTACATCGTAAGTCAACTTTGAAGTGGTCTCGAGAGAAATTGTTTAGAAGAACTGATCCACAGTGTATGAGAGCAGGAAGGTGGTGTCCAGAGGTTTGCCAGTGTGGAGCTGTACATTTTAGTGGAGAGGGGACAGAGGACCAGAGAGTAACCAATGATGTGTCCCCCTAGTCTCTGGAGACATAATGCTGGAGTGGTATTCTTAGTTGGCTGAGTGATCAATGACTACCCATTTAAATGGCCACGCAGCCAAGCAGTAGTTCAGTCATTTGCCAATTAGAATAAAACGAAAAGAAGTTTGTTTCCGTGTCGTTAGGTACATTTTTTTAGCTCTCCGAGTACCCAAGAAAAGTATGCCAAGGTTTATGCACAGTCAGCTTTTCTTGAGCATTCATGTTCAGAGTACTATTTATTTCTGAAGTAGAAGAGAGAAATAGGAAAACACTTTTTACAGGGCTCTCCCGGGTAATCAGGTAGTTTCTAATTATGTTTCTGTGTCTCACTGTAGGGTACAATCTGATTCAAGGACACAACATATGGGTTTGAAAGACACCTAGGGTCATTTTAAGAAAAATTCCTCAATGTCTGATAATCTGTAGATTTCTGAATGATATTAATCGTGAAATGTTCTGTTGTAATTTTTATGTAGGTTTATTCCAGAGCCAATGAGAAAGAACCTTGCTGTTGGTGGTTAGCAAAAGTGAGGATGATAAAGGGTGAGGTAAGAAAATGCATTTTTAAACTTTTTTTTTATTTCTCTTTTCTAAACCCAGCTACTACATTTCAATCTGCATTTCTATTTTAAAGTGATAGCTAACTTAAGACATTTCATTAAAAGATTTTCTCTACGTGTTCAGTATGTTCATGTGTTTCAGTAATAGTTGATCAAATACAGTTTTTTTCCCTCTAGAGAATTTAAAAATAACTGAATAGGCATAGTTTATTGCTCTTACTTTAAACACTTTGACCAGGGATGACTTTGGTTTATTTTTCTCAGTTTTACGTGATAGAATATGCAGCTTGTGATGCTACCTACAATGAAATCGTCACAATTGAACGTCTACGGTCAGTTAATCCCAACAAACCTGCCACAAAAGATACTTTCCATAAAATCAAACTGGACGTGCCAGAAGATTTACGACAAATGTAAGTTGGTATGCAAGAAATGCCGAGAACTTACAGATGATATGCAGTTTAAAGGAACATAAATTTTAAAATAATAGAAATGAGTTTTTAAATTCAGTGAGAATGGTTTGCAAAAGTAGTGAAGAAAAAACATATTTAGCTTTTCCAGTTATAAAATTAAGCCCACACTACACTTGTTTAAATTTACTTGGCTAGATACATAGCTAATACACATTTGTTTTCTAAAATAAACTAAAATAAACAATACAGGTTTTTGTCATAAGTCACAAATCAAATTGTAGACCATGAAGTTTACTCGAGGTTTCTTCCATTTTAGCCAATATTTTCAGATAAGTATACTAAGTAGAACAAAAGAAGCTTCAAAAGGTCATCTCTGTCTTGCAGACCTTGATCAGGGGTAATGCTTGAAGACTTTTTAGATACAGGCTTCCTTTTTAAAGATTTCATTGAGATGTGGTATGTTTGATTTGGACATGTTGCACTTTAGATAAACATTAACTTACAATTCAAAATACATAGGAATCCTTTTTGATTGTAGAGATTGCCTAGGCACGTACATTTTTGTACCTCCTGATTCATTTATATTTCCTTCTCTCCCTTAAATTGGTCAGCAGTTTTTCTTTAGAAAAGAAACAAAACAAAGCCAGGTACCCTGTAGCTATCCCCAAAAGCTTTCAACAGTTGACTCAAGAAAATTACTGACTTATACATCACTGAAATGGGGAAACCTACAGAGGAGCATACCCCACCCCACCCCCCCGCCGCCACATATGTCACCTTTGGTGATCCAAGACCATCCGTAATCCCTTAAGAGCATAACTTTTTTTTTTCCTTTCTCTATAATTTCAATTGCTTGTTGGGCTGAGTATTTCAGAGATGTACAGCAAAGGAACTAAACTTTTAAATGGGTATAGCATGTTTTGCATAAATCAAGTTTAATATAAATCCACGATTCTAAGTGCAAATCTCTCTGCATATATTTATGCCAGTAGTTGGTAATCATTCATCTTAACTTCACAATGGATATTTATTTCTAGGTGTGCCAAAGAATCGGCACATAAGGACTTTAAAAAGGCAGTTGGCGCCTTTTCTGTAACTTACGATCCAGAAAATTACCAGCTTGTCATTTTGGTGAGTGTTCTTGAGTTGTCTGTTTTGGTGTATTTCATTTGGGGCATTTGCTTTGATAATAATGGTGTTAATTTATACCTTTTAGTCTATCAATGAAGTCACCTCAAAGCGAGCACACATGCTGATTGACATGCACTTTCGGAGTCTGCGCACTAAGCTGTCCCTGATACTGAGAAATGAAGAAGCCAGTAAGCAGCTAGAGGTATGTGGCTTTCCCTAGTGCTGCTTATCAAGCTGTCCAGAAACTATAACTGCTTGTTAACAATACGTGACTATGGACAAGTTATTCTTTATTTACCGTTTCCTAGCAATTCCTCGTATTCTACATTTTAAAAAATTAAGTTGTACAAAGCATAATCATGCTAAAGTTTTTGTGCCTGAGGCCTTAGAATTAAGCAGCAGTTATGTATAATTAAGGAACTGCTGGTCAACTCACTCTTACTAGAGGTTTGTCAAAGCTGCTAATAAAATGAGGCAATGCTTCTTCCATATAACATATTATCATTAAAGTACTAGAGAGTATTTAAGTACCTAATCATATTCCTTTCATTATGTATGTTTATCTCTGTTTAAAAGGATATAGAACTTCATTCTAATTGGTTGTCACTCTTTAAAACTCCTGTCTTCAGATTCCTGCCAGAGGCTATTTCCCTAACTTACTATTTCGTCTCTTAAGGTGCATTTTATCTACTTTTATTAATCCTCCAATAATTTTCATCACCATACATTTGTTTTCATTGATAACTATCTAGTACTTCATCCATTACCATAGAAACTAAACGGATTTGAGATTAATGTGCCAACTGAAGTATAGTACTATCAGATTCCAGAGTTCTTCATCATTATTCATTTCATTCAAGAGAAAACACAATGCAATTGAAATAGTAAAGAAAAAAAGGAATTCCAAACTGCATTTCAAGAGAGAAGGTAGTCAGGGCTGTATTGCTGTAAAACCCTGTGAAACTGGCCGCCTTCCAACTTGATGTATGAATGCTGAACTCTTAGCAGAAGAGACATCGCTATCTCCTTTTGCTGCTTTGTTTTCCTTATGGCCATGGAGGTCTGTTGAATTGGTTTTTATTCTCATTGTTTCTTGATGTCCCTGTGTTCACGAGTTTATGGTTTCCTTAGTGATTCTCTCATAACTTTTAGGCCAGAACGGCCTCCTTACTTTCACTGTGAGTATTATGGGAATATACTCATATGCCTCTTCTCAAACATCTAATTCTTAAATGATCTGTTGTCATGCCTTTGCTTTATCATTTATCAGTGAATTATCAGTGAAAAGAATGAACCAGGTGAATGAATCAGGACTCAAAAAACATCGCTTCTTGAAAAGTCCTAGGAATATTTGATACATTTTGTTACTCTAATCTACAAAAAGAGTATTATACTTTTAAATTGTTTACAGTAATTACACTCATTCATTCAAATTATCTGGTATGTTGAATAGCTAGAAACTAGTATGCATGCCTGTCTTTACTCACTACTAATATTAAAGAGCTCCACATACTCAGATAAGAAATTTCCATTTTTCAACATGAATCACTAATATTTTTGGATTTCATTAATGGCATGCTAGAACTAAATATTAAATTGTGATAACACTATTTAAAGAGAGTGACTATCCACAAGTTTTGGGTGTCAGTTTAACTTAGTTCACCCATCACTGAATATTTGAAAGGATCCATCATACTTGTGGATACAGATCACAAGGTCTTACAGACTCTGGTCTCATTTTAGGTTGCAGGCGCATATGTAAGATAAGTTGTAAATCTTTGACATTCTGTAATCATTCAGTTTAATTACTGTACCGATGATTTTTATTATTCCTTTCCTCGGCTTGGAGGGGTGGGAGGATGTCATTTTAACATCAAAGGGATGTCTAGACCACAGTATCTAGTGATAAGTTATATAAATGACACTTTCCAGAAAAAAAAGATGATTTATTTATATTTATTTATACACACACACACACACACACACACACACACACACATACTGATATCCTTTAATAAAAATAAAGTGAATACAATTCTGTAGAGATAGCATTTAAATTTCCTTTTAGTTGAAAAACATTGAGTCTGTCAGACCCCGTGAGCTGATTTTTATTTGGGAACATTTGGTCTGCTTCTTAATCACTACATTGCTGATGTCGTTGGTTAACTAAGGCAGCCTTGCAAACAGGTTTTTCAAAAGTTACCTTGGAAAATTATCAACAGGCTCTTTCCTATTAAAATATATCAAATTGCATAGACCTTCATCAATCTAAAAACAACTTATGCTATGGGAGATATTTTCTGAAACCTGTTAGTTTCCAACTGAAACTTAATTTATAGGCCCCTGATATACAGGGTCAAGATAATTTATATGGCTGACCTAAATACAGTTTTCTCAATAGTTGATAAAGCATATTAATCAGACGTGCATTTCTCTTCAGAGTTCAAGGCAGCTTGCCTCACGGTTTCATGAACAATTTATCGTACGAGAAGACCTGATGGGTCTAGCTATTGGTACTCATGGTGCTAATATTCAGCAAGCTAGAAAAGTACCTGGGGTCACTGCTATCGATCTAGATGAAGATACTTGCACATTTCATATTTACGGAGAGGTAAATATTTGACTAAATCTTTTTTTTTTTTTTAAATAAAACCCAGCATTTCAGATGGCTCATTTTTTGTCTTAAATCTTCTTCCCTTTTTTATTAGGACCAGGATGCAGTGAAAAAGGCTAGAAGCTTTCTTGAATTTGCCGAAGATGTCATCCAAGTTCCTAGGAACTTAGTAGGTGAGTCAGAAATTGCTCTTGACACACACAACACAAAAACAAAAGCTGGGCAAATAATTTATACCAACAGAATTTCATTTCAACTCACTCCAGGGGCCATTTAATCAAAGCTTAGTCTTTGAAATATGGTCCGTTGCTAAAGTGTACAGAAAATATTTGGTAAATGTGATACTCAAACATTACATTTCAGAAGGTGTGCGAAAGGTACTGCTTTGCTGATTCAAACCTGCTAGTGCCTGGAAAGAAAATTTGCACAGCCTCTTCATTGTATGTTTTACATATATTAAAATTAAATATTCTTTTTTTCAAAATGAGTGACATTTGGGGGCTTTATAATTTGGAATAGATTGATATAAAATTATAGCATTCCTAATTATCTCAGAGTTGAAGATCTACAAGTAGGTTACTTAAATCTTTTAAGTTTCAAAGCTATAAGTAACTGCAAATGTCTCTGGGGCTTTCAGCAACATCAATGGTAATTTTTTTTTTCCACGCATCTTTCCCACCCCACTCCCCTTTGGCAACCATCAGCTTTGTCTCTGTATCTATGGGTCTGTTTCTGTTTTTTATATTCATTTGGTTTTTTTTTTTTAGATTCCACATATAAGTGAAATCATATGGTATTTGTCTTTGTCTGACTTATTTCACATAGCATAATACCCTCTAGGTTCCTTTATGTTGTGTCCAATGGCCAGATTTCATTCTTTTTAGTGACTAATACTCTGTTCTATATACATATATAGCATATGTTCTTTATCCATTCATCTTTTGATAGACACTTAGGTTTCTCCTATATCTTAGCTTTTGTAAATAATGGTGCATATATCTTTTCAAATCCAGTGTTTTGGATTTCTTTGGGTAAATACCCAGAACTTGGATTGCTGGGTCATAAAGTAGTTCTATTGTTAATTTTTTGAGGACTCTCCACACTGTTTTCCATAGTGGTGCACCAATAAAATGTAGATTCCTAGAATCAGTAGTTCTTATATTTGTAATGTCTCACTTTACATTAATGCATGATGAAGACTCTGAAAGCTGTCATTTCCCGGTTAATTAAATGACTGAATCTTAGAGGAAGAATTGAGCACCTGTTCATTACTGGTATTGGAAGTCTTTGGAGTTTTAATGGATGTTGTTGAATAATACTTAAACTGGTTTTGAAAAGTAATTAAAGATTTTGCAAAGTTCAAATGCTAAAAGGTCAAAAATGGGCATTTTTAATTTTTTTTATTAAAAATTATTGGGATGACATTGATTGACAAAATCCAATAAGCAAGTGGTTTCGAGTTATTTTAAAGTGTGATTTCTTAATCTTTTACTCTGTGACTTATCCCTTCACATTTTAATATACTGATATAATTGGTGAGGAATGCACTGGAGTAATATTCTGTTAACACATTGTCTTGAAGAATGTGCTTTTCTTTTAGATGGATGTAAAGCTGTTTAAGCCACTTGAAAACTTAGAGTATCTTTTATTATAAAGATGCCATATAAAATTCTAAAAATACAGCCATGCCTTGCATAATGACATTTCAGTCAACAACAGACTGCATATATGAAGGTGATTGCATAAGATTATAACAGAGCTGAAAAATTCCTGCGGCCTACTGACGTCATAGCCATCATAACATCACAGCGCAGTACCTTGCTCACATGTTGTGATGCTGGTGTAAACACACCTACTGCACAGCCAATCATAAAAATATAGCACACACAATTATGTACAGTATGTAATACTTGATAATAAATGATGGTTACTGGTTGATGTATTTACTATACTATACTTTTTACTTTTTTTCCTAGGATGTACTCTTTCTACTTATTAAAAAAGAGTTCACTATAAAACAGTATGCTGTGTACAGCAGCAGCCTCATAGCTTCATTTTCCCTCGTGCTTGACTTACTCTCATTGGTTTGTACAGTGACATGATGTACAGGCTTATAGCCTAAGAACAATAGGGTCATATCATGTAGCCTAGGTATGTTGTAGGCTAGACCGTCTAGGCTTGTGTAAGTACACTAATATTCGCACAATGACAAAATCGCCTCGCTACACACTTCCCAGAACTCATCCCCGTTGTTAAGTGGTGCATGGCTGTATTTACCATGGGCGAAGGAACAGATTTAAATGAGGTATGGATAGAATTGAAATTGTCCAATAAATAAGCAAATGAGTTTTCTATTATCTATTCTTTTCCTTAATTTATTTTATGGAACTTTACAGAAAGAGTGGTACGCACCACTGGACTAGCAAGTTTAAAGTGCACTTTTGAGCAGAATAAGAGTCTTTTTTGAACTGCCTTAACAATTCAAAATTATCCAATAAGTTTATGAGTATTAATCAGCTCTAATACCTTACTTACCAAAGGAGTTTTAAACAGTGTTGATCTAATAACATGAAAAGCCAGTTTAACAGTCTTTTTGAAGAGTCTCTGTCTTGGTTTTGAAATTTTATATAAAATAATGCAATAGTTTACAGTGGGGTGTGCTTACTGGCTTGAGGTATGTGTTCATAAAACAACGTGAATTATTCATTTCTTAACTTAGGTAAAGTTATAGGAAAAAATGGAAAACTGATTCAAGAAATTGTGGACAAGTCAGGAGTTGTGAGGGTGAGAATTGAGGCTGAAAACGAGAAAAATGTTCCACAAGAGGAGGTATGTTATAGTGCACATATTTCTGGTTTATCTAATAAAAGTAAAAATTGTTTATTTTAGTTGAAATATTAATTTAGAGGCCTCTGTATTGTGCAAATAATATAGATTTTAAAATTCTGATTACCAGGTATGTCAGTTATAGTTGCAGATAATGGCTTCTGTCTCTTCTCTCATGCTGTGACTTTAGAGAATAATCACCTTAACCCCTTTAAATCTTATTTCTCAGTCTTTAAAATGGATAGTTGTAAACGTAAAAAAAAATGTAAAGCACTTTTCAGATCTGACCTAATGTTAGTAGTGACAGACAAAATTGGGACGCTGCTTGAGTTTTCTGGCTTTCGTCCTTTCGTTTTTTTAGTTTGTATGCATGTGTTTGTGTGCTTTAAATTTTTATCTGCATATAACATCTCTTTCCAGTCTTTAAAATTTATAACCCTCACTTTTATCTTCATGAATATCTACTTTTTGGTAGTGACTTGTAAAGTATTTATGTGGGGTGGGGGAGGTGAGGGTGTGGTCTTCTGGACAATGCTACTATTCAAAATAAAATCCCCCCAAATTGCCATAATTTTCACTTATTGTCTACCCTTCTTTTTTGAAAGGTTCTTTGGGATTTTTACTGCTTGATTTTTGCATTTCATAACTTTGTTTACCAAAACTTTATAGTAATTTATAGTCTTAAAATGTGATCATCGATATGATAATGGAGCTAAATAAAGTCTTAAAATTGGTTCTTTTTCTCTTTTGTGTTTTGTATTTTTTATCAAGGAGATTATGCCACCAAATTCCCTACCTCCCAGTAACTCAAGGATTGGACCTACTCCCTCGGAGGATAAAAAACATATAGATATAAAGGAAAACAGCGCTCATTTTTCTCAACCTAACAGTACAAAAGTCCAGAGGGTAAGATGGGTTTGTCACTTTGAATTACACTAAAAGTAATTTCTTCAACCCAAATGTTACTGTTGGTGTTTCGGGTGTATTCTCTGCTTAGACTTGTAGGCTACTCATGTATTTTTTTTTCAAATATGTTTGCTAACTTATGAGATATTACAAGCCAAAGTGATACTACTTTTCATATTATTCACAGTGACAAATCTTACGGTGTAAACATAAAATACGGGGTTACATTTAATGGTCACATTTTCTCTTTTGAGGGTGGACTTTAATTTTTTCATGCTGTATCTTGAAATTTTGCAGGTTGTAATAGCTCAAAATATACCTTCTGTTAGATGCATTAGTTACTGCTTAAAACCATATTTTAGAAAATGGTTTTCAATATTTGAACTAACCTAACTGTTTAGAAATGGGTTTAGAAGTCCTACAGTGAAAGTCCTGCGTTCAGGCTTCTGTGTATCATTTGTTATAGTTAATGACATCACTTGCATTCCTTATACTGCTTTAGGTGTTAGTGGTTTCATCAATTGTAGCAGGGGAATCCCAGAAACCTGAACTCAAGGCTTGGCAGGTAGGAAATCATTCCTTGAAAAATACATTTTAATTTTATATTTTAATGTTTATTCCCCTTGTTAAGAAACACTACAAATGATCGTCAGGGTTGGAGGCTGGTGGAGTGTTTGTGGGTATGTGGATCCATTGCCTTGGGGGAAAAGCTCAGATTCCTTTCTGTTGTTTCAAAGGCCTTACTTTCATGGTCACCTGTCCAGTATCATCTGTCACAATTCCTCCTCCTTGCACTCTAGAGAGGCTTGAGCCATGCCGAAGTTCTCTGAACAGTGTCATGTCCTCTGTTGCTTCTGGACAGACGTGCGCGTTTTGTCTGCCTAGAGCGCCCTTCCTCCTGCCCCCTTGAACTCTGCGTGCGGCTTTCCGTGTGTCCTTGCCACAGGTCCCATCCCCTGACTGGCCCAAGAGCCTTTGCCCCTTCTGTGCTCCAGTGTGCTCACCCTATCACAGCACTCACAACACTGACGTTTACTTGTCGCTCTCAGCTCCATCATGTTCCTTGAGCACAGGGACCCCCACGTGGCCCGGGAGAAGTGTTTATGGGTAAAATGTCATGATTCAAAAGAGATACTCAGCAAACATGCCGTTTTATAAAGAGAATTGTAACTTCAAGTGGATCGGGGATTCTTCTCTGCTAGACAACCCGGTCCTCTCAGAACAGGGGATCACTTTTCTCTGGGTGTCCATGTAGAAGGCCACCATTCCACTCTCACTGTTTTTCATTTTGATTGACTATTCTGGTCCACTAGCGATGTGCTTAAATTAGAGTGACACCAGAGTACGTGTTGAAAGAGAAAATTTGTTAAAATGATTTGTCCCAAAGTTGATCAAACTAAATCTGTGACATAGGGTTTCAAAGCTTATTGTGGTCGAGTGTGATCTAGAGGGAAGGGCATAGCACTTAATAATATGACATTTTAGATAATAATAGGGGTTAACTGCTTTGTAACAGAGTCAGTTGGGGGAAAAACCCAATAATCAGAAATGTTTTTGAGAAAAAGATCTGATTCATAGGCCTGATTATCTCCATAGTTCATATATTATTCGATGCAAAAAAAATTCCATACGAAGCCCATGGGTTTTCCTTGGCGCCTGATGCTTCAGGCGCTCATCACAACTACTAGGAAGCAGTGCCTTGCCTACCAGATGAAGGTCAGTCTGCAAGCTGTGTCTCCTAATTGTTCAGTTTTGTTCCCCATTAACAGCCACATTCATGTGGAAGGAAAAAGAAAAAAAACCTGTTCCAGCCCCACATCCGTTTAAGATGCTGTGTACTGAATGCGAGCAAGCAAAAGCAGCCCAGCAGTAGCCACACCTATCAAATGAATGCTCTTTTTAAAAGAGTCATACTTGCTAAAGAGACAGCCTCTAGGCTTCTAACACCTAGAAACTTCCCTAGAAAATTATAATAGATCCACATCAAAGCCATCATATGCTTTTCTTTAGTTACTTGTGAATATCAGTAACCATGTGTATTTCTTCTGCAAAATATCGAACTATTCTCAACTTTGTCATAATTGCCAGCCATTCATTTGCAAAACTGGCCTAGACTTCCCTGTGGTTTGTGACAAGAAATAGATTTTTTTCTCATTTGTACTGATGGGCTGGAGATATAAATTTTTAGCATACTCCCTTTCAAAAGTCTATCCTTAGGTTAAAGCAGTACCATAGAGAGAAGATGAAACTTTCCTTATGATTCATTCAGCCTATTACAGTTTTCAGAGCACATTATCTAAATGTATTGAAATGCTAAATTTTATGCTCATGGATGTGCCAAGTTTTTTTTCCCTCACAGAATAATTGCTGCATTTTAATGTATCCTAATTCCGTTTGTGTTTTTTTGTACTGTTGACTTTGTTAGCACAATTGATTGTTTTACTTTTATAGCCTAGTATTTAATTTTAAATGATTTTTTAAAGAATTTGATCTTGCTAAAACCTGTAGTAGTGAATTAGAGTATTCTAAAGTATTCATTTTGTTTATGCATCTCATGTTAAAGCTTGTATTGTTTCAGATTATGTAATTTGTGACTTTACCAACATTTAATAGCAGTGTTTAAAACATAATAACCTGATACATTTAAGGGGTTTCTCTATTGATCTATCCTTATTCATAGTAGATGTGTAAAATATACCAACTACTTTTGTTTTTATGTATTGATTTATATTTTCAACAAACATCTGTGTACCTACTGTTTTGTCAGACCCTGTCATTATTTAGTCACTTTTTCAGATTAATCCATCATTAATATTATAAGATCATTGTTACCATTTCTTTTTCAGGGTATGGTACCATTTGTTTTTGTGGGAACAAAGGACAGCATCGCTAATGCCACTGTTCTTTTGGATTATCACCTGAACTACTTAAAGGTGAGAACAGGAAGAACTTTAACTTCTGATCCTTTTTGCACTAAAATATAAAGCTTCATAGTAATCTTTCAGCAGTTAAGATTCATTCTGTATATTACAATGAATTACTTGTAAAATGTAATAGGGAAAATACTTATTTTGTTTAGCTTATTATATTTCTACCAAAAACACAAGTCAATTTTCATCATCATTATAAAGTTACGGACTTAGTATCCTAGTACTCAGTAAATTCTTCTATTTTTCAGTATTCTGTTAAACCCTTACACTCAGTTGAGGTAATCCTGTACATAGCCTTTCATTCACTTCATCTTTTCTAGCCTTTGTGAGTTTTTTTCCCAGGCCAAATTTTGCGTCTCTAACATTTGCTTCTGTTGTCCCTTTTATGTTGTTGGTCAAGGAAATCCCAGAGTTTCATGAAGTCTTCTTTTTAAATATTTACCATTTGTATTTTTCTCTATACTCTGTTCTACAAAATAGAAAGGATTTATGTCTTCTTGTAAATGCTCATTTTTGGTTAGCGTTTGTAGCAGTTAGGCCTCCTCTAGATTGCAAACTGGGAAGCAGGAACCCAGAGGCCACAAAGTGTAATAGAGCACAGGACTGGCAGTCTAGCAGTTTGCTTCTAGTCTCTCTTCTGCCATGAACTATTTCTGTGACTTTAGGCAAGTAACTTTTCTAGCCTAGATGCATTTTACGATTTCTTTGGGGCAGAATGTTCTGTGAGTCAATGAAATGGAATCTTACCCATGTCACTTTTGTAATTTCTTCTTTATATCCATATCCAAAATTATAATGTAATTGGTACTAAATAATATTTTAAAACAGCCCAACTCTATTTATGATGCTATCTTAAGAATTTTTTTGCTGCTATCTTAAATGAAATTAAACAATTTCTTGTATCCAAACAGTTCAATAGCTAGACGTGTCATTCATTCTTATGGCAGTTAGTTAATAACTGAAAGTGGGAAAGTTTTATCCAGCAAGGCTTGCCTGGGTAGGATACCCCACTGATTCGCTTATTTGTTTTTGTTTTAAAGTCTGTTTTTTTGTGTACTCTGTTATATGTGTTTTCCTTCATATTCTTCGCTTAAATTAATTATGAAGACCTGGAGTGTTAGGGTTGCATTGTATCAATCCCTTGATCTTTTGACTGATGTTCTTTCTTAGATCTTTTGATTTATTCTTCACAATTGAATATCTTTTTTTGGTTATCAGCAGCTATCCTGTTGTCATTCTTTCTATCATCAGATCTTCTCTAGATTGGGCCTGGCATCTCTCACCAAAAGGTGACTGCTTTGCCCCAGCAAGATTACCTGGACTACGATTCTGTTTTGCTAGATATACCCATTCCATGAACTATAACTATACTTTCGGAGTAAGCCACTCACTCAGCAGCATTCTCTCCTTTGCTCAAGTCCTTTGTAAAACAAAGTCTAGTTCAAAGCACAGATCAGAACTCACCTAGATCCTCACCTGCCCTTTCTTTTCCAGAAACTGCCACAACCAAAATGTTAGGAACTTAGCTTTTCAGGGGCTTCTCCAGTGACTGATCGTGTAGACAGTCCGGATGGCCTCTGCTTGACTGAGATACCTAGTACTACTATAGTTATGGATCCAGCTCCCTATAGCCTGTAAATGAGAACCTTCATATGTATTTGGCAGAACCCAACATACTGAAAGTACTGTGTGTAAGGGTCTGTCAGTGGACCCCAGGTGTATATTTTGATCAACTGAATTGATACTATTTGTCATACTTGTTCTAGCAGAGTTCCAGTCTTTAAGAGGTTTTCAAGGCTTGATGTAAGACCTAACTTTTTTGGTCAGCTATTAAATAGTTTTCTCCCCTTGGAATATGAGTGTTTTAACTTCAGTGAAAATAACTGTTCCTTAATTGTATAATCACATCCAAAGACGTACTGTACTATATGTTCTTTGAAAACAGAAGAGGGCCCAAAGTCAATGCTTTGTAAATTAAGATATTAACTGGCAAATCTATTTCAATTCCTATTATTTACTATGTGTGATTTTCAGAGTTATCTGGTTAAACCTTAAATGTCAATTTTCTGCATTTATACATTTTAGAATTGTTTTATTCAATATCCTATCATCAAGAAGTCCCAATACTAGCATATCTCTGCCTTGGCAGATTCCTTCAGATAATAGTACCAAATCAAACAACTTTAAATTCTACTGATGCTGAGTATTTTTGTTATATCTCTAATTCTGGACATCCATAATCTGTTATCTATAGTAACTTTCTTGTTAAGGAGATCATTCGGTTTCCTGATAATTCTGTGTAACAGTGTTTACTGTAAATTTAGAACTGAAATTGAAATATTTCCAGTGTACTTTTGATCTGATGAAAAGGAGAAAGGTGTTATTAAGTAAAATGTCAAATTATTTTTACTGTTATCTTGTATATTTTAAATAGGAAGTAGACCAGTTGCGTTTGGAGAGATTACAAATTGATGAGCAGTTGCGACAGATTGGAGCTAGTTCTAGACCACCACCAAATCGTACAGATAAGGAAAAAGGCTATGTGACTGATGATGGTCAAGGAATGGGTCGAGGTAGTAGACCTTACAGAAATAGGGGGCACGGCAGACGCGGTCCTGGATATACTTCAGGTACAAACTAAGCATTTTACTCAGTAACTTTATCTGTTCCTAGACTTAATAGCTGCTAATCTCTAATATTCATTAGAACCTCATTATAACAATTTCTCACTACAGTGGGTCAAATGGTGTTGCAAGAGACATACAGAGTAAAAACCTAATAATAATAACACGTAGAGGTCACAGGGCCGGTGTGAGTTCTGTCCGCTTTCTGACTGGGGATAAATCTGCTTAAGCCCTTGTGTGTTGATGACTTTCTTAAGGCCTTTCCTGATTTTATTACTGTATAGCCAAAACTTTTTTCATTTGTGTACTGTGGCTCATTTTTTGTCAGGCATGTGCTGGTCATACTTGCTGGATGGACTGTGTAAATCAGGGGTCTGCATCCTGTGGCTGATAAGGTGACTTTGAATGGCATGGCCAAAGTCAGCCCTAGGCACAGTCAAGAAGTAGGCGAAGTTTCTCTTTGCCTCCCCAGCTGTTCTGTCAGTGCTTCTTTCTTCTCTCCCAGTACCTTTCACTGAACGCTGTTTCCACCCGCCCGCGCCTACTGTCTTTCTTGCTCAACTGTGTATCTACTATGTAACGTGCTAATGATGGTATAAGGTATAATCCATCTCACAAATATTTGCATTTCAAAAAGGAACTCTTTAAGATGGAAAAGCCTTCAAGATCCACAGGAGTGAAGCTATAATGGTGAAGCTATAATTGGTCATTAGCTCCAACAGAGGAAGAGAGAGAGGTAGTAGAGTTGATGTCCTGGCCTCGGGAGAGACGCACCTCCTCCTAAGGCCAACCTTGGACCTAACCCCTAACCCCTCTCCCAAAAGTCTGTTATTTTTGCCATCGAAGTCCCACCCCACTATGGAGCTTTTTGCCCCCTACTCCCATCCTTATGTCATTAACCCACCCCTTCAGGCATAACGAGTTCATAAAATAATTCCTTTAGTAAACAATAAATTATTCCAGTGGGAATGGGAGGGAAGACCATGGACCAACCAAGCAATCAGGCAGGCATATCCAATCCCTGATCCCACAAGAGACCCTTCTTACCACCCTCTCAGAGGTGACCAAATGTGTGCATTCTCCTCTGTCCCTTAGCCAAACCTTGTTAAAAAGAACTCTCTTTAAAAGAGATTTTATTTATCAAGGTACCGCATTTAACTATAGACAACTTTTCCTCCAGAGAGCACAGATGTTTAAAGGAGCACAGCTGTTTAATGATGTGGCATACTCAGGTTTGAACTTAGATGGCTAATAAAATACCTTTTATTTTTTTAAAACGAGAACCAAAAATGCAT
Organism: Pteropus alecto; assembly: GCF_000325575.1. Lineage (NCBI taxonomy): Eukaryota > Metazoa > Chordata > Mammalia > Chiroptera > Pteropodidae > Pteropus > Pteropus alecto. The sequence continues at coordinate 1,169,066 of NW_006436301.1, read as the reverse complement.
AAAACCAAAATTACCTCAAATATTATAAAACCCTTCATTTTGAATTTAAGATAATTTGTTTTACAAAATGGAAGGTGATAATACTCTTTGGCGGGCTTGGAAATTGGGAAGATTATTGGATTACCCCTGAAACGTCTCTGGAAGCTTCTGTTAACCTAACTTTTTTTTTTTAAGTCGGACAACGGTATATAACTTTTAACTCTCGATAGGAACTAATTCTGAAGCATCAAATGCTTCTGAAACAGAATCTGACCACAGAGACGAACTCAGTGATTGGTCATTAGCTCCAACAGAGGAAGAGAGGGAGAACTTTCTGCGCAGAGGAGACGGGCGGCGGCGCGGAGGCGGAGGAAGAGGACAGGGAGGACGAGGACGTGGAGGTGGCTTCAAAGGTACGGAGGGTTTCCTTTGCTAAAAAATAAAGGCGGATTGTCACAATTGTTCGAAGTTCTGTGAAACATCTTGATGTTTTAATGGCATGTTGCCAAGACCCCATTTCTTCTATTTTGTACTGGTCACCGTAGGAAAGGCTCAGCCTTTCCTTCACATAGTAATTAGTGGAATGTTAAGACAGCCTTCCTTACGGTTCATGTGCAGTATGTGAATAAACATTGATAACTAGTTCAGCTTCTTTGGGGATTCTAAACATCCGATCGTTAGCTCAGATTGACGTGTGACACAGTTGATGCAGAATTGTGATGCCTTTGAAATATTTAATTTCTTGCTAAAAGACTAGATTATTACTCCTTTATGTACCTGGAATCACTAGGTTGTTGATTATATTTTAGATTCTGTGGTTGGTCTAAATAAACAGAGGATATGGGAATAAATAGTTTCCAATAAGCATGTTAGAGTCAGTAACCGTTGACCCTTTTTAAATGTCCTATAGGAAACGATGATCACTCCCGAACAGATAATCGCCCGCGTAATCCGAGAGAGGCTAAAGGAAGAACAGCAGATGGATCCCTCCAGGTAAACTCGTGTACCTCTTGTCATCTAAATTCTTTGGGTTATGGTAGTTTGAGATTTGTGAGTTTATTTTACTTCATTTTTAAACATGGTCAAAGATTGCGAGTTTGACATGTGAAATAATTTCCTTTCAACATTACAGTTGCGGGCAGTCTTAGTCCTTTGTGCAGGTATGCAGAGGTTTCTCTAGAGAGTATTCAATCTAAGTATTTGTGAAGACTTTGAGAGCTACAGTATGGCTTCAATATCTCATTGGTGGTCCCTCTGAATCCCCCAAGAAAAGAATATCTGGGAATGCACTGAGGGAGATCTGCATAAGCCCTGTGGGTCCTTCCTCCCCTGAGTTGCAGGGATAGGTGTCCTTTTTAAGTGGGAAGTAAGGAAAAGGCGGCTTATCTCATGGGTAATAATCTGATACACAAGGCTGATGATACTCAGCCACATCCTG
>NW_006436301.1:1150084-1166773 GCF_000325575.1 Pteropus alecto | reverse complement strand
TCTGTCAGCTGCTTGTTTACAGCCAGCCTCCAATCTGAGATTTCCATCTCAGTCATCTCCTTGGCTGGACTCATTGTTAAATAATTTTAAAATTAGCTTTGAGCTTGTGCAGACACCCTTGCTAAGTGTTTTGTGTGTGTTTTATCTAATTTAATCTTACAGCAGCCCCCTGAGGTAAGTACTTTTATTATTCTGTTTCATAGGTAAGTAAACTGAAATTTAGAAAGATGTGGTCCTTTACCTGATATTCGAACCCCGATGTCTCATTTCTAGAACCCATCTTCTCCTCTTCTATTTCTTTGATTCTTAATTCTTAATCCAGCTATTTAGGGTTCCTCCTTGACTGTAGATTAGTTTGGGACCAGCACCCAAGATTAGTGACAGATAACTTTTTAAGAGCAGAAACTCCCACACAGAATGTTATTTAGAATTCATAGCTGTTATACGTAGGCGTTAACTACTGGTGGGTTCTTCAGGACCAGCATAGACAGGACCTTAGACCTAGATAAAGAGATGGATTAAATATGTACTTACATGTGCCTTACAAAGACGTAAGGCATTTGTATGTACCCGCTTCTTATAATTCCCTACTTAAACTGACAGTTCGACGAACTTGACAATTTGATCCCATCGGTTAAAAGGATGCATATTTATAATTATATTTATAATTAAAACAGACTACTGGAAGAAAGGTTGTGTGTTCTGTGTAAGTATGAGATTAGATCTAAATCAGAGCATGGAACCGTCGACAACAAAGCATTTAAAATACACACCTAGACCCAACACTTAAACACACTTTGAAATTATAGTGAACCATTTTGGGATATATTTGTAATTGGAGCAGATCAATATTTGTTGTTGTTTTAGGCCCATTGGTCAATATTATCTTTCATATGTACAGCATTTAGAATTCTGTTATCAGTGTTTAAGTGTTCAGTGTTGGCACTTAAAATACTATATAAATCTCAATATCGTTTTTTAGATTGCATTCATCTTTACACTCGTCCTGCGGTTCCAGTTCCCCCATACATTAGTGTCTTCAGATTTCCCTGTACCATTCTTGTTATTCAGACAGAGTTCAAGTTCTTTGTTCATCTGACTGGCCTTACTGAAATACAAGCTACTAGAAACCAATGCTCATATTCTTTTACTATAAGACAGTGGGAGCCCTCAGTATATAGAAATGTAGTCATACCCATGATATAAAGGTATAAACTGAAGGCTAGTTAATAAGGGAATTAGTTGAGTTACTATCCTGGTAAAATAAAGTCATAATAGGAAGACATTAATTTGTCACTCTTCTCCTGGGTTTCATAATCTTTGGAGAGTAACTCATTCTTTTCAACTCTAGTATTATAGCCAGGTATATCTTATAATCAGTAACAGTAATTCATTTTAACTATTTGTTTCTCACTGTTTTATTCTGCTTAGAAGAAGACACAGTAGACTTGTGAGTTTTAACTAACTTTGGATGCAGTGAGATCACCAGTGTGTTCCGGTTAAAGAAGAAGATTGTTTTAAAATCATAATCCAAATAAAGATCCTACCTGACCTAATTTCTTGCACTTCTATTTTCACTTGCATTTCCCCTTTTAACGTGTGGAATTTACACTTCAGGCTTAAATTTCTTGTCAGGCCAATTACAGATTACAATAGGATATGGTCTTTGTATATAACAACTATGACTTGTTTTAGATCAGAGTTGACTGCAATAATGAAAGGAGTGTCCACACTAAAACATTACAGAATACCTCCAGTGAAGGTAATCGGCTGCGCACGGGTAAAGACCGCAACCAGAAGAAGGAAAAGCCAGACAGCGTGGATGGCCCGCAACCGCTTGTGAACGGAGTACCCTAAACTGCATAATCCTGAAGTTATATTTCCTATACCATTTCCGTAATTCTTATTCCATATTAGAATACTTTGTTAGGCCAAAGACAAATAGTAGGCAAGATGGCACAGGGCATGAAATGAACACAAATTCTGTTTAAGAATTTTTTGTTGTTGTTATTGGCCATAAGCAACAATTTTCAGATTTGCACAAAAAGATATCTTGAAATTTTTGAAACACCGCTTTTAAGTATACTTAGCACTTAAGGACAGGATTTGAGTTTGGTTTATTTTTTAAAGTACTGAAAAGTGACATTCTTTGTTAATTTGGATCATTTTCCTGCATTGGGTGATAACTCACTGGTACATTTCAGTTTTTTCTGAATAAATAGCATTTATGGTAATCATACTAGACTTCTGTTTTCAATCTAATTGAAATACTATGTCATTTCATGTCCTGTGTGAGTTTATGTTTTGGTCCACTTTTCCAGTATTTTAGTGGACCCTGAGATGTGTGTGACGTGACGTTTGTCATTTTCATTAGCAAAAAAAAAAAAAGTTGTATGATCTGTGCCTTTTTTATATCTTGGCAGGTAGGATTATTATATTTGGATGCAGAGTTCAGGGAAGATGAGTGGGAAACACTAAATGTTAAAGATGTAGCAAACCCTGTCAAACATTAGTACTTTATAGAAGAATATGCATGCTTTCCATATTTTTTTCCTTGCATAAACATCAGGTTAGGCAGTATAAAGAATAGGACTTGTTTTTGTTTATGTTTTGTTGCACTGAAGTTTGACAAATAGTGTTATTGAGAGGGATGTGTAATTTTTCTGTATAGACAGGAGAAGAAATAACTATCTTTTCATTTGAGAGAGGCTAAGATGTTTTCAGCTAGGAACAAATCTTTTTGGTCGAAAGTTAGTAGGATATGCCTGCTCTTTGGCCTGATGACCAGTTTTAACTTAGAGCCTTTTTAATTTTGTCCTCCCCTCGTTTTGTGAACTTTTTCATATTTTAATTTTAGGCTTATTTCGGAGAGATAGGAAGGTCATTTCCATATGTGCATAATCCTGCGAAGCGAAGTACAGGTATTTTGTCTAAGAAATATTGGAAGCAGGTCAGATGTTTTGTAAACTTGGAAATATTAGATCTAATGTATAAGCAGAATTGGAAAGCATACTAAAATTGATTAACAAATAGTACTTTTTTTTCTTTTGATTTGACATGTCGGGTTTTGGTTTTGTTTGAGTTGTTTTTTTTTTTTTTTTAATGAAATTTACTAAAGAAAAATATGTGAAGGACCTTCACTCTGAGATGTTATATTTTTCATAAAAAATAACTCCAGGTCGGGGTACCACTGAATCTGTACAGAGCCGTACAAACCGAAGTTCTGCCTCTGATATATTTTGTGAGTTTGTTTCTTTGAATTTTCATTTTACGGTTACTTTTCCTTGCATACAAACAAGCATATAAAAATGGCAACCAACTGCACATGATCTCAAGAATCTTTAAAAGAAAAAAAAGTCTTTTAAAAGTATTGCCAAACATTAATGTTGATTTCTAGTTATTTATTCTGGGAATGTATAGTATTTGAAAACAGAAATTGGTACCTTGCACACATCATCTGTAAGCTGTTTGGTTTAAAATACTGTAGATAATTAACCAAGGTAGAATGACCTTGTAATGTAACTGCTCTTGGGCAATATTCTCTGTACATATTAGCGACAACAGATTGGATTTTATGTTGACATTTGTTTGGTTATAGTGCAATATATTTTGTATGCAAGCAGTTTCAATAAAGTTTGATCTTTCTCTGCTAAATTGATGTTGATGCAATCCTTACAAATGATTGCTTTTAAAATTTTAAGATAGGAAAAGAAATCTATAGAAAAGTGTTGTTACAAAATGTAACTGTTACCATTGGTAATTTCATGTCATAGGAAGTTAGCTGTTATCTACCAACTTTCAAGAACTTGATCTTGTTTAATAAGGTGAAAAAAATCAACAAAATGGTACAAAAGCACATTGTGCCATTACAATATGCACTAAGTCTCTTTTTTACAAAGGCTGAATTCAGCAAGGCGCTAACTTGCTTAAATGTGAACTACTAACTTCTAAAACTGTAATTTGATTCACATGTTTTCAAATGGAGTTGGAGTTGACTCATATTACAATATTTGTGTGCTAAACGTGTATGTTTTTCAGTTCAAAGTCATGATGTTTTTAAAATCTTATTAAAGTTTCAAAAATCTGAAGATTGTTTATCTAGATGTAAATTTTTATTAAAAAGTTGCACTTATGAAAAAGCAAAAAATTAGTCTGACAGATGTTTGCTCCTGGTCTTAAATTTCTAAATGTAATGAAAAAATTAACAATATCTAGGGGGAAAGTTATTTATCATGCAAAGCATACATGCCTTGCAAATAATCTTTTATGCACCCTTAAAAGGCAAAAACATTGATATATGAAAATATAATTTTGCATATTCCCAGTTATAAGATTTCAACACAATTACATAGAATACCACTAAACCATATAAAATGCATATTTTTGTCTCTGCACACACAAACAACCCCTGCCGTTTGGAAAACATTAAATGTGTCTATGCGGTGAAAATACAATATTTCAGTAATAAAATAAATGACAGCTTTGTAGGTGGCATGTGCCTGAATTGACTGCTGTGGTCACTTCGAGAAACTGGCACAGCCTGGAAAAAAGGGGTAGAAATGGATAGGTGGCAGAGTCACTGTTCTACCTGGCAAAAACATTAGAGTCCAGAATGATCCTGTGATGCATGATAGTTTCATCTACATTGAATTTTTTTTTCCTAGAAAAATTTGTCTTTGTTTTCCATTTGTCTAGTTTTTCATTCTGGTATTTTTCTGGTTCTTTTGCTCCCTGTTCTACTTTGGTTTTGGTTCTGATAAGTTATCCTTACTCCAGAGTTGTATACGCATTAATAAGGTATTCATGTTTTATATGGAGAGAGCTACAGAGTAAGTGTTAACGAACCACCCACTTGAGCCACAGTCCTCAAGTAACTTGGTTGGGTGTTCCTGGTGTCACAGTAGAAACAGTCCTCAAGTAACTTGGTTGGGTGTTCCTGGTGTCACAGTAGTTTTCAGTGCTACACGTGAACAGCCTGTTGGCAGCAGCAGCTTTGAGGTTCAACTTGCCTCACCCAGAGGCATTTCTCTCATCTGGTCATGATCTTAAGAGTTCCTGGTGGCTAGGAATCTAGTGCCTTTTTAGAGTCAATATACTGATTTGATCCCTATTAGCCAGTTTGTTTCATGGCCATAAACAGCATCTTTCCTCATAATCCTCTGATCCCTCTGTCATAACCTGTTATTCTGAAATAGCCATTATCAGATGCTAGACTTGATTGCTCAAAAGGCTTAACAGGTACCAGCATTTAAATCTTGAGCATCTTTTCCTCTGTATGTTTGTTTAGGAGTGTTTAAATATTTTATTTGGGACTCTTTTAAAAATGTCTTTCCATTCCTGTCAGAACTTTGCATGAAGAAATGGAGAAATTCTTTTTTTTTTTTTAATTGTATTAATTTCAAGTATACAGTACATTGGTTAGACATATAGTTCACAAAACGATCCCCCTAATTGCTCTTTCTCTCCTCTGGCTCTCTACCTAACCAATACATTAATGCTAACTGCATTCCTTATGCCATGCTCCCCATCCCCGTGCCCATCTATCAACTACTAATTTGGACTTCTTTAACCCTTCTCGCCTTCCTCCAACCCACCCCCCTCTGGCCATCACCAGATTGTCCTCTATATTTGTGAGTCTGTTTTTGAAAGGAGCTTTATGTTAGTGGGAGAGGCATTTTTAAAAAGTCTTTGCAAGCCACAACTCCTAAATGCTTAAAGACCTCAAAATGGATTGCTTCAAGGTCTTCCCACTGACTTTGGCATGCTATACACTTGGTTACAGGGGTAGGTTGAAAATTGGAAGGAAAATTGTCAACAGAGGATGGTTACACAGAATCCTGGGAATTAGAAGTTATTATCATTATTCAGTATCATACAGAACTCGGATGACTCATGCTGAGAGGAAAAAAATAATTCCGGTGTTATTTCTTCAAATGTAAAGGCTTTTTTGGTTAATACTAAGGCATCTTTGTCAGATTTCCCTGGAGATCTAAACTTGTAAGATACTACATGAACAGAGTACTAGTTCTCAAGAAATATATATCATTAAAAGTTGTAAGTGTAGCATAGATACTACATAATAGGGACATGGAGAGTTACACTGTGATAACTGGATAAGTCATTTCACCTCTCCAGGTTTCAATTTCTTTGTTGGTTAAATAAATGGTTGATAAATTATTCTAACTCCAGAGTTGTATACGCATTAATAAGGTATTCATGTTTTATATGGAGAGAGCTACAGAGTAAGTGTTAACGAACCACCCACTTGATTTCATCTGGTTCTCATTAAATATTCACTGAACATTCACTGAATAGCAGGCATTTCACAAGCTTCTTAGGGATACAAAGATCCTATTTCAGGCCTTCAAGAAGTTCAGTGATGAGTGGGAGAGTGATCAATCAACAGGCAGTTCCAGTATATGGTACAGTACGTGCTAAGGTGCTCAAGGTGAGGTGGGAGCGCATAGTAGAAGCACACCCAAGTCAGGGGTGCCGTGGAGTCAGTAAAGGGCTTCTTGGGTGAAGTGAAATTTTACCTATGAGGGACGACAGATTGGAGGAGTTGGCCAGGAGAAAAAGTGCTGGGGACATTGATCCAAGCATGAAAAAGTGTATTCGGGAAGTTTCCAAGAGTTCAGCCTAAGATGCAGAATTTGGGGCAGGGAGTGAGAGGTGAGCTGGAGATATGCCAAGGAGGACCTACGGTGCCACATTAGAAAGTAGACTAAGGAGCCTGTGAAGGGTTTGAAGTATGGAGGGACAAGATGGGAACACCCATGAGTCTGGGAGCCCCTGTCAAGTTGCCTGGTGACCAGCTACCAGGAGGGATTGGGCCCAAATCCAACTTCTGGCCTACAGTCCAAATCCAGCTTTCCACAAGGTCGCAGGTGCGAGCAGCCTGTGTTCCCAGACAGCTCCTCTGACAGATGGCACTTAAGCCCTGATTTGGTCCTCTGCATGCAAGGCTGTCATCAGAGTTGCCCTATGGACAGGTAGACTCCCAGAGAAGAAATGTCTTTCCTCTGGGATACAGCCCAAAGGTACAGCCAGCAGTGCCCCGGCCTTTGCATGTCTCTGCATGAGAACAGTGGATGTCCATGTGCCTCTTCTTTCTGACTCACCTTGCTAGTAATTTTCCCTCAATACCTTTTCCTTTTACATGATGGTGTGCTGTTTACCTTCACCCACTGCTTCACAGATGGTGCCCAACATGAGGCAAACTCCACTTATTCCAGCTCTGGCCTTTTGGAAACTCCAAAAGAGACTAAGCCATACCAAGGATAGATGACATCCCTCCTAGAGTGGTGGTGGGAAACCTAACCGAGCTGAAATCTGATGCCCATATCATTGCGGTGCTTATTTATGGTGTAAGGCAGGTTGAGACAATTTGATCGCTTGATACTCTTACAAGGCAGCCAATCGTGAACCTTAAGGAAGACATTGAAAGAAAATAGCCCTTGGTCCCAAGTGCCATTGGAACAGTAGATGCAACCTAACCTCCTAGATTTAGAATCTGTCATGTTTAGTGAACCATCCAGGGGCTTGGGGGGGGAGGGGAGTAGATTTACAACCCTAGAGTCTTCAATACACTAACATGGAATTGGACTCCCAGCAATAGTCACAGGATTCCCTTGAGGCTTGCTTAAACTGCTTATGGAAACTACACCCATGAGAGAAGTGGCACTGAATGGCCGGCATTTGGGGTTTACCACCAGTTTCCCTTTTGCTGAGTGAATTGACTTGTCCAACCATTGGGGAGAAAGCAAATATGCCTGCCCTGTGCTTAAATTGGATGCTCTTGGAAGTTGGATTCACATAGCCACAAAGGAGGCTTCTTTAAGACACTAAATGTAACCGGGAATATTCCTCCTGAGGTCACAGCGGCTTTGAGACACTTTGGTATTAAGCATGGTTGGATGAAAATCCCAGGCATCAGGGATGACTCGTGACCATGAACCTAATTCAGAGAATGCTGGAGAAAATGATAGCATCTTACGCAAAGACATTCCTAACTTTGCTCCTTCTGCCAGGGGGTAAGGGATGGGGTAATCATTTAGGGCTGATTTAGGCCCCACCCAAAAGAGGCAGATGAGATAATGGGCCCTATAAGGTGCCCCAGGTCCAGCAGAAACGAAAAGGCAGGAGAAGAGCACCACTCCAGGCTTCCTTCTGAGGCGCCCTCAGGCAGCACGTTTTGTCTCTGGGTCTTGAGCAAAGGGATTGCTAGGTAAGGACATAGGGTTACCATATGATCCAGCAATCTCTCTCCTGGGTACCCCAAAAATTTGAAAGCATTTATCCATGAAGATATATGCACCCCGATGTTCACAGCAGCATTATTCACAGTGGCCAGGACATGGAAGCAACTGAAGTGCCTTCGATAGATGACTGACTGGATAGAGAAGATGTGGTACATATATACAGTGGAATGTTACTCATCTGTAAGAGATGAACTACTGCCATTTGCGACAACATGGATGGATCTTGAAATTATCATGCTAAGTGAAATAAGTCAGAAAAAGTCGAAAAACGTGGGATATAAATCTAAAAGCAGCAAACTAACATGACAGAGACTCAGAGATTCATGGACATGGACAGTGGACTAGAGGGGAGGTAGGTAGAGATAAAAGGGATCAAATATTTGGAGATGGAAGGAAATTTAACTTTGGGTGGTGAACATATAATGCAATATACAGATGACATTATTGAATTATACACTTGAAACCTATATAATTTCATTAACCACTGTCACCCCAATACATTTTTTAAAAATAGCAGAAAATAAAAAATGACCGATTTTAGAGTGGGCATTAAGGCAATCCTCTACGGAGAGCTGATGGAAGGAGGTCTTGGGTGGAAGGATTCCCCTTGTAGATGGAGGCCTTTAGTTTTCCCCACTGCCTGGCCAGCAAATCTCCAAAGCTTCCTGTGTCCTTGGAGAAAGGCCCAGAGGAGGAAGCTAAGCAGTTAGCCGCATCTTACTGATGCTGAAACGAGACACTCAGACACTCCCCATCCCCACATGCCACCCAAGAGACTGATTTTCTAGTCTGACTGCTAGAGGGCCCTTCAATCCAGATTTGAGTCCATTCAAAAGCAAGCTTGGCCCCAGGGGCCAGTTCTCTGTCTTCTTTCCAGCAGATTGCTGACTTTCTGCCCTAGTTCATGTAGCCTAGAACATAGGTTCGGGAAGGATGTAGCAGACCTGGACCTACCAGTCACTGGAGCCTGAAGAATTGTTCTCAGACCTGAGATATTCACAGTAAATTCATTTTCCTGGCAGGATTTGGGACTGGTTTAACTTACAGCCAAGAGACTTGGCACAATTACTGCAGATGCCATCAGCTCCTTTGATGAGACTGTGCTCATGGTTCCTTTGTCAGACTGCATAATTGGTAAAGACACGCTGTCACGCCTGGTGAGTGCAGAGCCTCTTGTATTTCTGAGCCTTCCAGGATTGTACAGTTGAAACTGTATCACAGACCAGTAGGTGAGAAAGAAAACATACAAGGCTTATTCCACTGCCAGGAGGGAGTGGTAAGCCATGCCATCTTCCAGTTCCCAGCCCTGTTTAGCCAGTGAGGAAATCCAGTGTCCATGACCCCCGATCACAGATTATTGTGGCTTTAATAGTGACCACCATGGCACTCAAAGCACCTGATATACCAACAGGTGACTAAACTGATTGCAGCCATTATTGGCACTCGGTGGCCCCAGAATTGCACTGTCCAGTTCTTCAGCCACTAGCCACATGTGGGTGATGAGTGCTTGAAACATGGCTGGTCCGAATTGAGACACGCTATAAGTAGAATATACAACAGATTCTGAAGACTTAGTTTGAAAAAAATGAATGAAAAATACCTTACTAATTATTTTTTAATATTTAAATGCTGAACTGTTAATATTTCATATCTATTTGATTAACTAAACTAACTAAAATTAGTTATACCTGTCTTTTTTACCGTTTTTTTAAATAGCAACTACTAAAAAATTTAAAATTGCACACGAAGCTTTCTCTCGGACAGAATTACTCTAGATGTTGCTAATGTTTACCTTTCCAGATTTCTCTAGAGAGAAAAAAAAATTATTTTGTTTTCATCTGGCAGAGCATGAAGTTTGCATTGATTGTCCTGCCTCAGGCATTTTGGACTTCCCCAGCAATACTTAATAACTGCACTGTAATGGGTAGGGCAAACCCATTGTTATATTGATGACATTTTCAAAGCAGCCCTCCCTGAGGGAAGTGTTATCACCGTAATACATGCTCTCTAAGCACAGCTGTCCATAGATGACAGGGCCTTGAATGAGGATAGAGGCCAGGGCCAAGCCACTCAAGTGCACATCTTGGAGGCTATTTGAGCAGCATCCCAAAGAGATATTCCACAGCCTAATAAGGAAAAACTGCTGGTCTTGCAGACACAAACTATACAAAAGAGCCCTTAACACATGTTATGCTTCTTGGGTATTAGAGACATGTTATTTAAGAATCTGTACTAAGTCACCAGACTGGTAACCAGATTTGATTGGGGACTCCTGCGGTAAGAAGCCACAGAGGCAATATAGGCAGCAGTAAAACAATACCTGCCCTTTCCTCCTCAGCTCGTTCTGATCCGTCTCATATCGGATACCTCTGGCGATAAGATTCTGCCAATATTAGGGGGTGGGTCATCTCTCCACTACTGAATGGTACATGCTTTTTGAATGACAATTATTGGCCCTGGTGGAGACAGATTGTCTCACTGAATGAAAAAATATAGCTCCGAAATCCAGTTTTTCCATCCTGCAGTGGGTTGTCCCTAAACCATATTCCATCAGATGCGTGTATCAGTAATGGTCCAGTCGGGAAAACAGAAATCACACTAGTGATTTTAACTGAGAATTTAATACAGGGATAGATTAAACAAATATTAAAAGACTGAAAGTTCCGCAGGAAGCATCTACTATCCTGAGGTCCGGGTGAAGGAAGGGATGGGGCTGGGGTGATAAAAACCTAAAAGCTCAAGGGAGAGGCCCACAGAATAAAAACCCAGACCTCAAGGAAAGGAGAACTTTTGGTCATTACCAGTACCTTAGTAATTCACAGGCAGATCTTTATGGGGCTGGGACTTAGACCACTGAGGAGGGGTGCCAGCCAATGGGCTGATGCCGATGTCTCAGAGGAGACATTATGATGCTGCTTGGGAGCGGGAAGGGCAGAAATTTGGAAATTTGATTCAGCTGTTATTACTGAAGCAAACCATTCCTGCCGGAGTAAAGAACCATGGTCTTCCAGTCTCATTCTAGAGCCTCTTATTGGCAGAACCTGATAGGCAGCACTGACAAAGGAGAAATGTAGAGTCCCAGCCCCACCCTCACAGAGCAGAGTATAGAAGAATGGTGTGAAACTGAGAGATACTAGCTTAAAAACTGACAAAGTGCAGCAAGCCAAAAGACTGAAATGGAAATGGAACATCCAATTGGGGATCAAGCCAACTGCAAGAATAGGGGGCTACCCACCCAGTAGGTACTGAGATGGCCCCATTGTCTGCTTTGCCTGAGCTACTAGCTCAATGGGGGCCTCAAGTTTGAGATTCAGTACCAAACAAGGAAGCCTGTTTCACTGATGGGTGAGCAAGTTCAGTGGAATACTAAGCCATCTGTTATAATAATGGTAAGTGCTGACAACCGGTGGCATTGGCTGCTTTGCACAATGAGTGGAACTTTAAGTGGTGTTTTTGGTAATAAAGCATTCTGCTCCTCAATGCATGAAATATAACTTTACATACACTCATGGGCTGCTGCTACTGGCCCCGCCCTTTAGTTAGGTTGTTAGGCCATCCAGGCTGAGACTATTAAAGTCATACCCTGCGGAACAAATGTAACTCATCCACAAGCTCTATTAATATTAGTCACATAGGTATCTCCTAGAAATGACCACATCCTGAGAAAATCAAAACATCAGCAATGAAAAAATCAATTGAACCTGTGAGCCGCGGTGACCTACTTACATCCATGTCTATATCCACCACAGTAACAAAACCATCACGAAGGCCTGTCATTTGACATACAAGGAAACTACTGACTCCCTCAGAGCCTGCACTCCTTTGGCAGCTTCACAAGCTTAGACTTACCACAAAACTGGCTCATACTGGCAGATACAGTCATAGGTCCCCTGTTCTAAACTAGATACACTCTCTAATTATGGGGTTGCTGTCAACCTCCCCCAATTAGATAGCACACACAGAGTTAAGGCTCTGATGGACTACCTTTGCCACATGCAAGAGAAGGTCAAGAGAGATTTCAGACCATGATACAGGTCTGGCATTTATGAAGGAAAAGGAAGGAAAGGAGATTGGACAGGAAGGATCTTAGACTACAGTGCAGGTCTGAGTAAGTTTCAACCAGGCTGATGGGGGTTCTTGAGCCAAAGCCAACTATTAAAAGGAGTTCTACTCACAAGAATGGATCTGCGTTAGTTCCCCCTCTGTGCTCAATTATAGGCTAGAAGTAGTCTACAGGAAACATGACCTTTACACCAATACAGTGGTGCAGCCAGAAGGGCAACTGGGGCTGTCAGGTCATTATACTGTCCACAACAGATTGGAGTGGACACACTTGTGTTGCCACCACATTCCATAATAATAATCCCCCTCCTTTTTTGGACCTGCACTGACCCTGTGAGTATCTGGGACGTTTTTACTGCATGGATCATAGAAATGGGGATGAACACAAATTTGAAATGGCATCTGGTGTCCTTTCCTACTGAGCAGAAAACTCTGATACTGGGTTTGCCACACACATCCTCTGCAAGTTGGGGACATTCCCATGGTTCTTATGTTCATGCAATAAATCAGCTTTGCACTGTACTCACCTTTCTCAGTCCCAAGAGGTTGCCTTTGGTGAAGGAATTGTTAACATGGGTCTCTGTAAAGCTTTTCATTCCCAGTTATAAAATAAGGCCTAGTTCATTCTTGAGGGGGGCTCATGGACCCCAACTGGCTGGGCTGGATAGATCCAACCCTGGGAAGCAAGTAGAGGATAAAGGAGCACATAACTTCTCTGTTTTTCTCATCCAGATATGGACAGACTATACCTGTTTGAGGCAGTGACAATAGTGCCAGCTCTCACAAAGCTAGGTATATCACCCTCGACTTGATTTCGCTATGAGGGATCTTATCAGCATATCCCACTATCAAGCAATGCCTTAGGTATCACTTCTACCAATAGTGGCCTCAGCCACTATTTACTTTGACCTTTACTTTGACCACTTATGCGTTCATCTTCTGTGATGTCCAGATTAAATGGATGTAGAAGATCTCCTTGGACCCCACTCAGAGCAGCATTTGTGTGCTTCCTGTCTATTTATAGGACTACTTTTTCTGTATGGTAATACAGCCTCCCTTACCTTTCTTGCCTCCCCTTTGGACACAGGGTTACCCACTTCCTGAGAGTAACTATACAACTCTTTGGTAATCAAGCTCCAGTGGCCATAAGCTATATATACCCAGCCTCTGGTACCATCAGCAGGATCTCCCTGGGGACATTAGGAACACAGTTTATCACTATTTTACATGGGTTTTCTCCTCATCAAGAGGTGTTTCTAAGGCTCACCTGGAGAGATTACCAATGAGATAGCTGGGAGTTTCATTACTAAAGACATTCTTGACTTTTACCTCTGATTGTGTTGGATATCAGCATAGCTTTGGGTTACTTACTGACTAGGCAATAGACACTGTGGCCAATGGCTCTTGCTGTTTCTTGCTGAATACCTCACTGCAAGTGGAGCTATCCAACAACAACTATTGGTGCTAACCACATGGCTCTGAATCACCCCCATCTAAGCCCTGGGATCTTTTTCTCATGACTTGGCCTGGAGTCTATGACTAGTTTCAGAGAACTCTACAGCTTTTGTGATGAACTTTGTACTCTTCCTCAGGATGCTTCTCATTTCAAAATGTCTTATTTGCCATTGTCACCAATTCCAGAAACCCTGTTGAAAAATCCAATTAATTTCTGTTCCCAATGGGAAGGCAGGTCTCACTGTGAGATAATGACAGAACATGAGACTGTGTGCCTCATCTTACTAACACTTGGGCTTGTAAGTTAACCCCAATTAAACCTATTCTTGTGTCTATTCTACATTATATGGTGGTGTTTTCTTTCATTCATCTTTCAAAGATAGAATAAAGGGACCAAGATGAGACCGAGAGGCCAAGTTATTGGAATAATGATCCTATGCAGTGACAGTGAAAATGGAGAAGAAATATGGGATTGCTATGATATTTAGGAGATGGAATCAGTGAGACTTGGTGATTATTAGGTGTGAGGAAAGGGAGAGGGAAGAAACAAGGGTTATGATTTACAGATTTTTGGCTTGAGTGATAGTTTTCTTTTAGAGGAACAGAGATTTATTCATTCAACTAATGTTTATTAAGCATATACCACGACTCGGGCAGTGTATTTGATACTGGAGATGCAGAAGGAAGAGACACTGGGAGACAGAAAAATTAGCATAAAATAAAAGATAATGACAAGACAAATAGATATCATGTGCCTCCTCATATGATGCACTGAGAAGGGCATAACACACTTCTGTAGTGTTCCTGCTAAAAAAATTAATAAGCTGAATCTAATCATGTGGAAACTTCAGACCAGCTCAAATTGATGGACATCATACAAAATAAATAGTTGGTACTCTCCACAATTTTTGGGGTCATGAAAGACAAAGAAATATTGAGGAACTGTTTCTGATCAAAGGATACTAAAAAGACATGACAGTTAAATATAACATGTGATTCTGAATTAGATACTGGACCAGAAAAATATTGTTGTCTTTTGTTGTAAAGGACATTATTGGGAAAATTGGCTATGAATTAAGTCTATAGGTTACATAATAAGGCAATGCTAATTATTTTCCAGTTTTGATAATTGTGCTGTGATTACATAAGAGAATGTTCTTGTTTTTAGGAAATACACAAAATATTTAGAAGCAAAGGACTGAGATTCATAACTAGAGGACTGAGCAAAGGACTGAGATTCAAAACTAGAAGTTTTGGACAGTAGCATAGTGGCACAGCACGCTTAGGCTCTGGGGTTAGAGTGCCTGAGTTATAACCTCGACACAGCTATTTACTACCTATGAGAATTTGAGCAAGTTATTTAAACATTCTACAGATTAAATTTCCTCTTCAGTAAAATGTATGATGTTAATAATAGCACCTACCTCGTAGAGATAGTATGACAGTGAAATTAGTGAGCACATGTAAAGCACTTAGACCTGTGTCTGACATGTATGTTTAATCAACGTTGGCTGTATTTAAGTTATTCAGCCTCTGTCCTGTGACTACAGAGAGAAACAAGACATGGCCCCCTTGTTCAAGGAGCCACAGTCTAGTGAAAGAAATAAAAAGGTTAACAGATAATAAAAACCCTGTGATGAGTGCCCTGTGAGGGATTTGAGCTGAGTATAGCTGAGATTGAGACACTGAATTCTGCAGGAAGAAGTCAAGAGAAGTTTCACAGAGGGCTTATAGTTTGAATTGGATCACGAGGGGTGAAGAAGAGTTTGCCAAAAATGTACTCTTCA
The DNA here is from genome assembly GCF_000325575.1 of Pteropus alecto. Classification (NCBI taxonomy): domain Eukaryota; kingdom Metazoa; phylum Chordata; class Mammalia; order Chiroptera; family Pteropodidae; genus Pteropus; species Pteropus alecto. The sequence goes on along the minus strand of NW_006436301.1, from coordinate 1,151,208 downwards.
CACTTTTGCCAGGCCAAGGGCATTGTAGTGCAAAAGCACAGGTTTCTGCAAAGGGCATCGGGTACTATAGCGTAGTGTAGATGATGCAGCTTTGGTTGGCAGAAGTGCCAGACACACCAGCCAGGTGTGTGTGGGGAGAGTGGCAGCATTGGCTGCTAGTTGACTCAGGTTCCAATCACAGTTTAAATGACACTTAAAGCATCAAGCAAGTCACACAATCTTTCTGAACCCCAGTTTGCCCCCCCCAAATGGAGATATTAACACTTACCTCAGAACCGTTAGGAGAATTAATGTAATGTGCTTACCACCGTGCCAAGCACACAGCTCATCTTCAATAAAGGATAGCCGTTAGACATTTTCTGGTTCTCCTTTACTTCCAGGCACAGGCCTCCCTCAAGTGAAGCATGACTCTGTAACTCTGGCCAATGAGGTGGAAGCAGAAAGGATACATGTCCTTTTAGGGCCAATGTATTGAAGGGCCAGAGTGGTATATTTCCCCACTCTTTTCCTCTGATACAGCAATTTGGAAGCTCAAGTTGAGATGGCAGCAGGTCCCATGCCAATTCTAGATAGAGGAGAACAGGTATTATTCACTCTCCCACCTTGTTGTAATAAAATTGGATGCAAAGTTTATAAGCATGGTTGTTTAACAGGAATTTCAACTCAATGGAAAGAAAATGCAAAGAAAAGCCATCGGGAAGATGGTAGCTACTTCGAGCCATCTTGTCTTGTAAAAGCTCCCAAACATGAGTGGAGGAAGTGGTTAACATTCAGCATGCCTTTCTTTTCCTCTTTGACTTAACTGTGAATTTTATTTTTTCACGTTCAAGCACCATAGGATTAACAGTATTATAGTTTAACTTTATGGAAAAGCATAAGAAGGGGTTCTAACCTGGCCTGGGGGGTCAGGAAAGGTCTCCTGAAGAACATTTACGCTGAAGCCTGAAGGAAGAGGAAGAGGAGTTAGCTAACGGGAAGGGAAAAAAAAATCATGTGAAAGGCAGGAGAGAGTGTTGCAAGCCTAGGGAAGATGGGCATGGCCATAACATATGACCGAAGGAAAGATGCAAGAATTAAAGCCGGGATGGTAACCAAGGCACAGAGCAGATGAGCTCTCATTAACC
>NW_006436301.1:1134032-1150015 GCF_000325575.1 Pteropus alecto | reverse complement strand
AGGGAAAGGAATTTGGGTTGTTAGGGCAAATACCAGCTGTTTAAAGGTATTAAGCAGGAAAACGACATGATCATATTTACACCTTTACAAGTATGCAGTGATCACGGTGTGGTGAATGGATTAGAGTGGGCCAGAGATAATGAGGGAGAGGCAGTGGAAATAGCAATGGATGAAATAAAGACACCATATGTCAGTTGGGGTTCTCTAGAAAAAGAAAACCTATAGGATATATAAAACAGATTTGGATTTATTTTAAGAAATTGACTTATGTGAGTGTGTTCAAAAGTCATAGGGAAGGCTGGCAGGCTGAAAATTCAGATTGAAGTCGATAGTGTCATCTCAAGGCAGTGTTTCTTCTCCAGGGAAACCTCAGTTTTGCTCTTAAGAGCTTTCAACTGATTAAGTAAGGCTTTCCCAGATTATTGAGGCTAATGTCCTTTATTTAAAATCAACTGATTGTAGATATTAAACACAGCTATAAAATACCTTCGCAGCGACTCCTAGATTAGTGTTTTCTTGAATGACTAGACTCTAGGGCCTGGCCAAATTGACACATAAAACTAACCATCATACAGAGTTTCAGAGGGAGAAGAGAGAGTTTGTGTTGATTCAATGAATGAGGATTGAAGAATACGGAGGAATCAAGGAAGACTCTCAGATTTCTCACATGAGCAACGGGATAAAACATAGTACCACTGATTGTGATAGAGAAGAGTAGAGAAAGTGCAGGTTTGTGGAGGATAATCACCAATTTTGGATGTGAGCAGTTTAAAGTGCTTGTGAATTATCCAAGCAGAGATGCTTAAGTGAGATTCAGAAGAGAGAGATAAACTGTAATTTTGTAAATAATCAGGTTGTAATTGCAAGTCAGCTGCAGGAGTGCACATGATCATTTGCAGAGATAGTGTCATGTGTGAGAAAGGAAAGAGAAGATCCAGAAGAAGGCCCTGAGAAGGGCCTGGAAGAGGAGGATCCAGGAGAGTAAATAAAAAACAGCAGTGACACATGTAGGAAACCAGGGGGTGGAGATCTAAAAGCACCAAAGACAGAGACTGCTTAACAAAAGTGGGAGCAGATTTAGTCCCATCGTTTATACTATGGACTCTAGGCAGCCGACAGAGATATTTAAGCAGGAAGAATCATTTGACTGCAGTGAGTAGGGTGGATTAGAACTGTGAGAACCAATTGAGATCGCTTAGGAAACTGTGTGGTCAAGGAAAGAAGTAATGAGGGTCTAAGCTAGGACTGTTGAACTAGGAATAGAAGGGAAGAATGGGACTGTGAAGTATTTTAAAGTAAAATCAATGAGCATGTGATTGGATATGAGGGATAAAGACTCCAAGATGACCCAGAGGTCTTATATTGAAAGGGTCAGGAGTAGGATCAGGACATACATAGGAAAAGGGAAGTCAAGTGGAGGTATTGGTTTGGGAGGAAAAGATCCGACTTTTAGATGTGGTAGAATATTTATTTCTGGTTCACAAACATACTGTATCTATCATATCTTTTCATTCCTCCAAGTCTCTATTTGGCCTCCTCCATGAAAAATACCTTTTGCATCTTGTTTGCCTGGACATTTTCTATTTAATCTTCAAAGCCCAAATTAAATGTCACTTCTCAGTAGCTTTCACTGACAAGTTTAGGCTGAATTATTTGCCCTTTCCTCTGTGTTCCTACAGCTCTGCATTCATACCTTTCTTTTTAAGAGCATTTATCACATTGTGATATAATTGTATTTTACATGCCTGTTTCCCATACTAGCCTGAAGCTCCCAGAGCCCAAGGCTTCTGATGTAGGAGCAAGAACAAATTGAACTCCTTGGTTGATCTTCAGCTTGGAGCACAGGACAGGGATGAGGCTAGATAGTTAAATAGGAAAGCTTCATTGACAGTGGTGATCTCTGAAGAAATGGAAGTAAACATCACGCAGGAAAAAAAAACTAGAGAGCACAAAAAATAGGTAGCAGTTGGCTAAATCTTGGGGAAATGCCTACATTTAGCTAATGCGATGAGGCTTACAAGGACATGAAAACTGTGCTTTGTCATAGCAATTATCCAATAAAATATATTTATTCAGTGGATACTGTGTACGACTCTGTTTAGGTATTAAAATTAGATCAATAAACAAGACAAACAAGATCTCTGCTCTCATAGAGCTTATAGTCCAGTAGAGACACATAGCTTTCCTCAGGAAAAGAGGGAGTTTAATAGTTTCGTATGTTGTAAAGAGTTTGAGGAGGATAAATACTTCAGTGATCTTTGGATTTGAAAATCGGAAGGGTAGGGGGAGGGGAGAGGTAGACGGGGTAAAAGGGGTCACTATGTGGTGACAGAAAGAAATCTTACTAGGGGAGGTGAACACACAGTACAAATATATATATATATGCCTTACTGTAAACTAATAGGATTTCGTTAACCATTGTCATCATAAAAAATAATAAATAAATTTAAATTAAAAATAAAAGTAAATAAGTTAGTAAGTAAATAAATAAATAATACTTCTCATCAAGCACAAAAAACAAAAAGTAAGAAAATTGGAAGGTGAAAGAACCATGCAGCCGGTTTCATTCTAAGGATAATGGCCAAGAATTGTGATAGAAGGGAAGTCAGAGATTCAGATGCTTAAATATGAAGGTAGAAGAGAGAATTTCTTCGAAGTTAGTAGGCCCTTGAAATGAAACAGAAAATGAAGCAGGTAGTATAATCGGATAATGTAAACTCAAAAAGAGAGGAGATTGATCATAAGCATTGAAAACAGGGTCTGGGGTAGCAAAGTGGTCTAAAGAGTTAACCGACTCCTTCTGTTCACCCAGAAGTGGAAGGAGAGTTTCCAGGGTAGTGATGAATCCAGGGAGGGTTAATCCGTAGGAAGCCAAATTTCAGGTAATTACCAATGTATAAATCAGAAAGTGCTCAGTCACGATCTTAGGGATTTTGTCTCCCCTAGTTCTTGTTAGTGATTTGGGTTTCTAGCAGTATGATGTGGATTGCTCAGGAATATTGCACTGTTGTTGAACTGCCATGTCTTACCTCTTTACAACAAATCCAAATGCTACAGTCAAGTATGAGTCATAGCAAGTCAGAGCTGGAAGGAATCTTCACAATCAGGCTGTCCAGAGCCCATAATTTGCAGAAGGGCTCAGAGAGCACAACCCATGAGGTGGCTGAGAGCTGAGTTTCCAACCTGTGTCCTCTAGCCTAATCTCCCGTGACCTCAGGGCAGCTGCATGGTGCCTGGTCATACAATCATTTTGCATGTGTGTTACAACATGAACAAAGTTGCTGTTGGGTGGCAATTGTTCACGGGTCTCTTGAGTTTCTGCATGTCTTGGGAGAGCTTCTGTCCTTTGTCTTTGATCCAGTAGTCTTGCATCCTCTGCCAGCATCTATGAAACTGCAGCAGGCCACCTTATAACTCAGAAGTGGAGTAAAATCTCAGACGCTTCACAGTTCCTCACAGTTCTAAGCAGTAGTTTCAGAAGCTATTAATAGTGTTTTGTGAGACAGACATCTTCTGGTCAGTTTGGGAAAAACTGAGGCAAAAAATATATTAAAAGAAAGAAAACCGGATTCTTTTCTTGTCTGATCCTTTAATAAACTAAAGAGCATTATGAATTGCTCCTGGATGTGAGGTTGGGGTGGGGTGGGGTGGAGTGTACTACATTTCAAGAATTCTTTGCATAGGAAACCTTCTTTCCTTCTCCCTGTGGAGTGCCTACTAACATTAGAAAGAACGATACAATAAAATTAGTAGAAAGCCATTTGGAAAGCTAGAGTAAGACGAAGTAAAAATAAGGACGGAAATGCAGTTCAATGGCGTTCGTTTTGACATCCCTTGAAAACTAGAATGAGGTAGGCTAACAAGTATGCCAGTATCATCTACTTGGTCCTTGTGCAGGCTTGCCCAGACCAAACAAGTTAATGAGATTTCGTTCAAGGGTCAGATTTTAGAGCAAGAAGGGGCCTTAGAGACAATGCTAATGCTCTCATTTTACACATGCAGCAGGAGGGACCAGCAGGAAGAAGGCGCTTAGGACCATTCGATTCATTGGTGGCAAATGATGGGAATAAAATCTAAGTGTTCTGAGTCACTCTTTGGTGTTCCTCACACATTTTATTCTCATGTTTCCTATTGTTTCGTTTATTTGTAACTTATCTTTAAGGTCTCTGGAGGCAAATACCATTTTGTCTCACTTAAAAGCTCCTACTACAGTGTAATCTACCATATTCGCTATAGTCACTGTGCGCATCCAACGCTGTCCATTACAACTTTCTGCTGTGATGGAAATGCTCCATATTTGCACTGTCCAAAGTGAGAGAGAGAGAGAGAGAGAGAGAGAGAGAGAGAGAGCGAGAGGAGAGAGAGAGAGAGAGAAAGTGTGTTCGCGCGTGCGCGCGAGCGCCCGAGCGCGCACTCTGTTATGTGGGTGCTGGGACTGAGGAATTAATTTCTTAAGACCGTATAATTTTAATTAATTAAAATTGACATTTAAATAGCCCCATTTGGCTAGTGGCTACTGTAGCAAGCAAACGTAGGTGACCGTAGACGCTACAGTGTCTGTCATAGGACCGAATCTGAGGAGGAATTAATAGCCAAGGCTGGAGCCTGAATGCCAGTGAGGCCATTTTGTTGATCTGTGACAGGTAGACATGTTCCTGGCTGCAGGCCTCGAGCCCCATTCATTCACTCATTCAACAATTAACAAGCGCTAGAAGAGCCAGGCCTTGAGTGGGGGAGGATGCACAAAACTCCCTAACAGCCGTTAAAAGGGGGCGGGGCTTGGGGACGAGGGCTACCACTTGCCAGAGGAATACCACGCATGCGTCAGTTCTCAAGGGCTGGCACGTGCCGCTGAGGGGTGCCACGCATGCGCTAGATCCTCAGGGAGGGCTGTCACGTGCCTCTGAGGGTTACTACGCATGCGCCAGCGCACGAGGTCTTCTTCGTCTCTGGCCGCCGGCAGTAAAGCATCTTTTCAGCTAGTTGGAGTATGAGTCATGCCTTCCGAAGGGAGGTTGCTGAGAGGGAGGACCAGGTCGAAGACCAGGGCGTTGCGTGCGGCGCGCTCAAAGAAGATGATTTCTGAAGCTGAGGCGAGAATCGGTGAGGAGACCTCCGCGGTGCAATCGCATAAGCGGGGAAAGAGCCCGAAGAAGCAGGCCATCATGGCTGCCGCGCCTCACCCCAGCCGTAAGGAGTTCCTGAGCGGCCTGAAGCGCCGAACTCAGATGTGGTCCCAGAATCGCTTCAGGGTGGTCCTTCTCACCCTCCTCGTCCTGATGGGGCTGTGCTACTACATGAGTCCTGGTGAGTGTTTTTTCCTCGGCCGGGAGGCAGGCTACCGGGATAGCCTTCCGAGAGCCTGCCCTCGGCCCACCCCTCCACCCCTCCACCCCACAGGCCTCCCTCTCTCCCCTTCTCCCTTCATAATCGTGGACCTCATTCGGCTTTCCTCAGAAAGCAATCTGGCCCAGACTTTTCCTCATCGATCACTGACCTCCCTCACCTCCCCGCCTTTTTAGAAAAATAGAGGCGAAATTCACGTAACGTAAAATTATTTTACAGTGGACAGTGCATTTTAGTATATTTAAACGTTGCACAGCCACCACTTCTATTTCCAGATTATTTTCATCACTCCAAATGAAAACCCATATCCATTAATACCGCGGTTCCTCCCCATTTCCCAGCCCCTGGCCACCCCCAATCTTCTTTCTCTCTTTACGGATTGGCCTAGTTTAGACATTTTGTGGAAATGGTAACATATACTATTTATCCTCTTGTGTTTGGCTTATTTTACTCGACATAATGTTTTTGAGATTTATTCGTGTGGTGTGTATCAGGTCTTCATTCCTTTTTTATGGCCAAATAATATTTCGTTGTGTGGCTGTATTGAATTTTGTTTATCCATTTATCGCTTGATGGACATTTGGGTTATTTTCCGTTGTTGGCTATTATGAATAATATTGCTGTTCATGTTCAAGTTGTTGTGTCAACATGTTTTCAGGTTTTTTGGACATAGACCTAGGAGCGCAGTTGCTGGATTATATGGGAATTGACTGTTGAACTTTCTGAGGAAGTCCCAGACTGTTTCACAAAGTGGCTGTGCCATTTTACATTGTCACTATCAATGTACGAGGGTCCCAATTTCATCATTTGTTACCATCTCCACTTTTTTTTTCATTTTTATCATTCTAGCAGGTGTAAATTGGTTTCTTATTATGGTTTTCATTAGTATTTCCATATTGTCTAACGATGTTGAGCATCTTTTTATGTGCTTTTGGATATTTGTATATCTTCTTTGGAGAAATGTCTATTCAAGTCCTTTGACCATTTTTAAAAAATCATATAACATTCTATTTTTAATTTTAATTTTTATTAAATTTGTTGCAGTAAAATTGGTTAATCACATTATATAAATTTTAGGTGTACAGCATTATAATACAGTGTCTATATACTCAATTGTGTGCTCACCATCCGAGGTCTGGTTTCCTTTCGTTACTATATATTTACCCCTTTACCCTCGCCTTTGACCATTTTTAAATGGATTGTTTGTGGTTTTGTTATTGAGTTGTAAGAGTTTTTTATATATACTAGATATATGATTTATAAATATTTTCTCCATTCTGTAGGTTATCTTTTCACTTTCTTAATAATGTTTTATTTTGATGCACAAAAATTTTTAATTTTGAGAAAGTCCAATTTATCTATTTTTAAATTTTGTCTCTTGTGCCTTTGGGGTCATATCTAAGAAGCCATGAAATCATGAAGATCAATTTCTGTGTTTTGTTTGAAGAGTTTTATGGTTTTAGTCCGTATATTTAAGTTGTTGATCCATTTTGAGTTAATTTTTGTATATGGTGTGTTAAGGGTCCAACTTCATTTTTCTGCATGTGGATATCCAGTTGTCTCGGCACCATTTGTTGAAGAGACATTCTTCATTCCCTGCTGAATGATCTTGGCACCCTTGTTGAAAACAAGTTGACTATACATTTATGGGTTTATTTCTGGACTCTTAAGTTCTGTTCTGTAGGTCTGTGTGTCTATCCCTCTGTCAGCACTATACTCTTTTGATTACTGTAGCTTTGTAGTAAGTTGACAAATCGGCACATGTGAGTCCTCCAACTTTGTTCTTTATTCATATTGTTTTGAGTATTTAAGAGCCTTTGCAATTCTGTATAAATTCGAGGATCAGATTTTCCATTTATGCAAAAAGTCCATTGGAGTTTTGATAAGGATTGCGTTGAATCTGCAGATCACTTTGGGCAGTATTGCCATCTTAACAATATTAAGTCTTTCAATCTGGAACATTTGGATGTCTTTACATTTATTTATGTCTTCTTTAATTTATTTCAGCAATGTTTTGAAGTTTTCAAAAGTCTTTGACCTCCTTAGTTAAATTTGTTCCTTGATATTTTGTTTGTTTGGATGCTATTGTAAATGGAATAATTTTCTTAACTTCCTCTTCAGATTGTTCATGCCTGGTATATAGAAGCACAACTGATTTTTGCATGTTGATCTTGTACTCTGCAACTTTACTGAATTTGTTTATTAGCTCTAGTAGGTTTCATTGTGGACTTTTAAAAAAATATTCAATATGTAGAATTATGTTATCTGTGAATGGAGATTTATACTTCTTCCTTTACATTTGGGATGCCTTTTATTTCATTACAGTCTTAATTGCTTTGGCTAGAACTACCAGTACAATGTTGAATAGCACTGGAAAAAGAGGGCATCCTTGTCTTGTTCCTGATCTCAGGAGGAAAGCTTTCAGCCTTTATTATTGATTATGATGTTTTGTCAAATGCTTTTTCTGCATCAATTGAGATGATCATGTGAATATTTGTCCTTCATTCTATTAATGTGGTATATTACATTGATTTTCTATGTTGAACCACACTTGTATTTTTGGGATAAATCAGACTTAGCCATTGTGTATACTCTTTTCAATATGCTTTACTTTTGGTTTGTTAGTATTTTGTTGAGGCATTTTGCATTTATAATCATATGTGATATTGGTTTGTAGCTTTCTTTTCTTGTGTGTTTGGCTTTGGTACTGGGTTAATAATGGCATCATAGAATGAGTTGAGAAGTATTTCCTTTTATATTTGGAAGAGTATGAGAAGGATTGGAATTAATTCTTTAAATATTTGGTGGCAATCATCAGTGAAGCCATCTGCTCCTGGACTTTTGTTTAAGAGGGTTGCTTTTTTTTCTGCTTAGCAATATGAGGTTTTTCTTTTTTTAATTTTTAATTTTTCAATTAGAATTGCCATTCAACGCTATTTTATATTAGTTTCAGGTGTACAGCATAGTGGTTAGACATTTATATATTATTTAATTTATAAAGTGATCCCCTGGTTAGTCTAGTACCCATCTGGCACTATGCATAATTGTTAAAATATTATTGGCTATATTCCTCTGCTGTACTTCACATCTCTGTGGCTATTTTGTGACTACCAATTTGTACTTCTTAATTCCTTCACCATTTTCACCCAGCTCCCCAACCCCACTCCAGTCTGGCAGTCGCCCAGTTTGTTCTCTGTATCTATGAATCTATTTTTACCTTGTTTGTTTATTTTGCTACTTAGATTCCACATATAAGTGAAATGGTATTTGTCTTTCTCTGTCTGACTTATAATACCCAGGTTCATCCTGTCGTTGCAAAAAAAAAAATTTTTTTTTCATTTTTTATGGCTGAGTAATATTCTATTGTATATATGTACCACAACTTTTTTATCTAATCGTCTTTTGGTAGACACTTAGGTTGCTTCCATATCTTGGCTATTGGAAATAATGCTGCAGTGAACATAAAGGTGCATATATCTTTTCAAATGGATGTTTTGGATTTCTTTGGATAAATAACCCAGAAGTGGAATTGCTGGGTCATAAAGTAGTTCTATTTTTAATTTTTTGATGAACCTCTATACTGTTTTCCATAGTGGCTGTACCAGTTTGCAATCCCACCAACAGTGCACGAGGGTTACCTTTTCTCCAACACTTGTTTTCTGATTTATGGATGATAGCCATTCTGACAGGTGTGAAGTGATATCTCATTGTGGTTTATATTTGAGTTTCTCTGATGATTAGTGATGTTGAGCATCTTTTCATATGTCTATCAGTTATCTGTATGTCCTCTTTGGAGAAATACCTATTTAGGTCCTCTGCCCATTTTTTAATTGGATTGTTTGTTTTTGTTTTTTTGGTGTTGTATGAATTCTTTATAAGTTTTGGATATTAACCCTTTATCCGATATATCATTGGCAAATATTTTCTCTCATTCATTAGGTTGTCTTTTCCTTTTGTTGATTGTTTCCTTTGTTGTGCAAAAACTTTTTAGTTTGATGTAGTCCCTGTTAGGAAGTTTGATAAGTGTTTCAATTCCTTTAGTTGTTACAGGTCTTCCCTGAAAATCTTCCTTCCCTAACCTTCTTTCACAAACTACTAAATCCTCTCACTAACTCTTATAAATGCCTTTCTTTCCTTCACGAATAGCTTCTCTTCCTCATTTCTCCTAAAGGCTTCTTTTCATTACCTCCCATCATATACTAACCTCCCTCATCTCACCACTCAAAGTACTAACCTCTATCACTTCCTCTCTTAAAGCTCTTCTGCCTCTAAGTTCACCTTACTAACTCACCTTACCTCACCTGTCAAATTCCTTTCTTTATCACCTCCCTTAACAGAGATCTTTCCTTGCTCACCTACCCTCACAAAAGCCTTCCCTTCTTTCATGGTTACCTTCCCAGTCTCCTCTGACCTCACAATTGATTTCACTCTTTCACTCTTCCCTCCTAGGCCTCCTTCTCTCAAGTACTTGACTTACTTACCTCCTTTCTCAAAGTACTACCCTCTTTTATTTTTACTAATAAAGGCCTTCTCTTTGTCACCTCATTTCACAAATATCTTCCCTCTCTTACCCTCTCAAATGCCTTCCCTCCCTCATCACCACTCCAAAAGTTCTTCCTAATCTTCAGTCAAGGTCATTTCATTCTTCACCTTCCCACAGTGACTTTCTTTTACTCACCTTACAGGCCTTGTCACCCCTTACTCAAAAGCCTTTCTTCCTTATCTCACAAAGCCCTATACTCCCCTCATTCAAAAGTCTTCATTCTCTCACTTCCCTTTTAAAATGCCTTCATTCTCTTACTTCACATTGTCTTTCTCTCTCTGATTTACCTTTTTCACAAAGGCCTTCCCCCATCAGTCAAAACCCTTCCCTTCCTTATTTACCCTCATCTAGGCTTTCATTCAATGCCCCCCTCAGATGTCTCTTTCAGTCCTTCAAGGACTCCCCTTCTTCCCCCCACAGGTTTTTCCCCCTTTACCACCCAAAGTACTTTTTCTTTTCTCCCCAAAGTCTTCTTTTCTTCCTGCTAAGCGGTCTTGCTCCCTCAGTTGTTTCACTCAGTCTTTCCCAAATCCTCTTCCAACTCTTTCTTGCCCTGCTTCCACTCAAATACTTTTCCATTCTCTGTGGCCTGTTCTCCTTAGCTTCAAAATGACATTCTCTAAAGGGTCGTCTCTACCTTACCTCCCATGGTCTACTCTTCCTCCCAAACCCCTCACAGTGACATTCTATTTCCTCATCTGCATAAAGGCATTGACTTTATTAAAGTCTTCCTCCATCCCTCGAGTTCCAGCCTAAAGCCCAAAGGTCTTCCACTATCCCCACCTGTAATCTCAATGATTTCTCTCACCCTGTCCTCCCCAGAGACCTTCCATCCCCTAACCAAGGTCCTCTAACAGTCAAAGAAGGAGTCATAAATTGGGCAGAGGCATTGTAAGTAAAAGGAACAGAGATCTCTATCTGTTGTGTCACAACTGTATGGGTTTATAACTTTTTGTGAGTGGTGAAATTCAAAGTTAAATAAAATATATGCTATGCGTTCTTTTATCAAATATTTTAAATAAGTTAGAAAAGTATTATTTCTGCTCCTTAAAAATATTTTAAGATGCTTTTTAATTATGGTTTACAAACCATATTACTTCATATTATTCAGATTAATTTTTTTCTGCTCTTCATCTAAAATACCAAAATATTTCTGAATTACTTTTACTGTATTTTATATGTTAGTTACAAATACAAGAGCCTTACAAACTGAGAGCTTTCTCATTCTCTGAAAAAGTAAGTTAAAAAAACTATACATTTTGTTATTTTTTTCTTAGTCCCGTGAATTCTTCATTTCTCTATTTTTATTTTAAGTAGAACTCTTACAAAAAAAGAATTTTGCTATTCAGTGTGATTTATTTCCACAAGGACCTTTAACAATATAGATTTAACATATTTTTCCTAAAATAGCCCATAGTTCATTCTTTATATTGTCAGATTTCCCAGATTCCCAGGAGGTAATATGTGACTGGATAGATTAAATTTCATTTTTTCATTTAAAAAGATTTAATTTAATATAACTAAATACACTGTGTTATGGGTTGAATTATGTCCCTCCCCTACACAAAAAATGTTGACATTTTAACCCCAGTACCTCAAAATGTGACCTTATTTGGAGATAAGGCCTTTATAGAGGTAACTAAGTTAAAGTGGGCTCTTATGATTGTTGTCCTTATAAAAAAGGGACATTTGGACACAGAAGTAGAGATTTATAGAGGAAAGACTATATGAATAGACACAGGGATAAGACAGCCATCTACAAGCCAAGGAGAGAGGCTAACCAACCCTGTTGACATCCTAATTTTGGACTTTTAGCCTCTAGAATCGTAAAACAATAAATTTCCATTGTTTTGAGCCACCTAGTTTATGGTGCTTTGTTACAATGAACTTAGCAAACTAATATATACTGAGAAATAAGATAATTTGGCCATGGCCCTGGAATATCATGGTGAAAGCATGGACCTGGTCCTAGAGCTAAAATCCCCTTTCTCCTTCCTAGACAGACCCTTCTGAGTTCTCTTAGATTTAATGCCACCAAGGGTAATTGAGGTTGAGGGACCTGAGGTAACTCTGAAATATCTCCACTTTATATTGTCATTTGGACTCCCAAGCCACATTGTTTTTCAGGTTATATTTATGTAGAAGATGTATAGACTAGTGGCACACAGGATGAGGAAACTAGCAGACTGGAGACTGGGAGTTTGATCCCACCTTCTCCACCGGTTCTCTGTAACCAGTTGGGTTAGTCCTTATTGCATATCCTTTTCAGGGAGATAAAAAAGGAGAAATAAAGATTGAATAGGTAATATTTTCAGAATGCTTTATCTCCATGAACAAAACCAGGCGACTAGTTTCTGTATCATTATATTAGAATACTTCATTTCTCTGCTATCCTTGAGGAGAGGATGAGGCAGTACATATAGATAGAAGGTCTGACTGCCTGCCATGTACCTCATTAAGCACCCAGCTTGCTCTTGCTTTAACCATTTGTGCATGTGGTGTAGTTGAAGGAGTTAGGAGACAGGAGTTGTCTTAATTCTACCACTGACTCGATGTGTGACCTTTGATGGGTCACTTTAGAGAGCTAGGCTTCAGCGACCTTGTCTAAATAATTGAGATTTCACTAGATGGGTCTTTCTCCTGCCTCAGTCATTCGTATATCACCTTCGCAACTCTTAGTTATCTTAATGCTACCAGTTATTCATATTTTTCTTTAAACTGCCTCACTTTTTTACAAAAATATTTATTTTTAAAGGAAACTGCAGCATAGCTATAAATGAAAAATTGGTCATATTTGCTATCAAGAGAATTATTTATAAAAATAAATATCCTGAAAACAAAGTAATGTTATTAAATTTAAAATTATAAGCAATGTCTACAGCCATGCCACCCTGAACATGCCCGATCTTGTCTGATCTCGGAAGCTAAGCAGGGTTGGGCCTGGTTAGTACCTGGATGTGAGACCACCTAGGAATACCAGGTGCTGTAGGTGTTAAATAAAATAAAATTATAAACAATGAGAGACATATGAGAAAATATTTACTTCTTTTCCATTGTACTAAGTACTTCATGTATGGCTTAATTTAATCCTTACAGTCCTCCAAAATACATATTATGACCATTTTGCAGATGAGTAAACTGAGGCAAAGAGAAGTTTATTGACTTTCTCAAGTTTACCAACTAGGAAGTGGCAGAGCCAGGATGCAAATTCAGGTCTATTTGAGGCCAAAGCCCAGAAAGATGATAGTCTAGGTAGACCTTCAACTTACTAAAGCCCAAGCAGAATCCTTTCCAAGCTGATACCATAAGCTACTGCTCCCATTCAGTCAACTCATCTAAGAGACCTTGCTGCAAAGCAAGGCTGCAACATAATTTGCAAAACTAAAATGCAGGGCTTCTTATTCAAAATTTATTATGAATTTCAGGAACATTGAAGCAAAATTGGGGCCCTTCTAAGAACCAGACTCTGCAGATTGCACAGGTCACATGCACATGAAGTCTGCAGCTTTGAGTCTGTTTTCTTCTCTTTGAAAAATAGTTAGATTTTTAGTATTTTTTTCTAACAGGGAATTTTAAAAAAATAAAGATTCTTTGTGACAAGCAAATATAATTGGCTCTTTACCTTTTCTTGCTGCCATTTAAGAAATTTGGCTCCTAATATTTTGTTTGCTGAGGATGTTAATGACTTTACACATGCAAATTAGAGGCTTAGAGAACGGAATTATTCTGCACAAGAAAAGTGATGGGGAAGGGAAAAGAGGTTAGAGCCTAATAGGGTGGAAAGGAAGATCTGAGAAGACCTGGGTGCTGGTGGAGAGAGGAGAGGAGGACAATTGCTCCCAGGGATGAAGTAACAGGGATATTGTTTGATGATATGGTAGTTTTGATATACTAGTGGTATACATATTTTTGTACACTTTTAAAAATACATAAGGAACAAAGGTTAAATACATCTATAGATATTCAACTATGTTCCACCCACATTCAACTCATGTAATGCTGATGGTACTCACATCACACTTAGGGAAATACTGCTTAAGTTAATTTGTAAATAATTTTCTTTGTAGGGAAGAAACTAGGGGTAGAGGACAGGTTAAACATGTTGGAGACTTTTGGTTCAGGCCTTCACTGATGGTGCCTATCTGAGCAAATATTTAATTGCCTCCTCCATTTCAAATACCCATTGAAATGACCAAAAGTTCTATAATGGTTGAAAACCCAGAGAACCAAGAAGGATGCCATCTGCCATCAATATGCCATAAGTTTGGAAAGCTTTCTGAAAGATAGAAAGAAGGCCAGGCCAGACACTACTGAGAGAATTTGTAGCAACCTGTGTTTTACCTCAGGTTAAAGCCAACCCTATTAGACAAGGGCTGGAGCCTAAGGTACTCGAAATTGGGGATCAGTCTCTATCCTGGAGGGACCCCAGAGAGCACACCATTGCGGAAGATAGCCTAGAGCAGAGGTCCCCAAACCCCGGAGCCTCAGACTATATGTGGCCTATTAGGAACCGGGCTGCATAACAAGAAGTGAGCGGCTAAAACTTCATCTGTATTTGCAGCCGCTCCCCAGCGCTGGCATCACCACCTCAGCTCCACCTCAGATCCACCTCAGATCATCGGGCATTAGATTCTCACAGGAGCACCTGTCCTTGGTGCCAAAAAGGTTGGGGACCATTGGCCTAGAGTGAAGACTCAGGCTGCTGTGTGCTACTACCAGTCAACATTTCCTTTAGATGGTGTGCTGACAAGGGCATTGGGAAAGGTAGGCACTGAGTGAACAAATGTCTATGCAAAACATAGGTCCAGTTGAGGTTGCTTTCAACTGTAGCTCCTATCCTGTATGGCATAGGGCAGTAAGCCCTCTAATCTGGCAAAGTGTGCCTGGCAATATTTCTTTTCCCCTGTGCTGGAAATACTCTTCTCAGCCCTTTGTGTGCCAGGCTACTTCGAATCCTTTTTTTCCCTTAATTTAAATAACATCTCAGAGAGGCCAGCCCATATTTAAAGTAGATCCCCTACCTTATACTCTATTGGAATCCACTTCTTTCGTAGCACTTATTACAATTTGTAATTATTTAATTTGTTACTGTACTTCATTTTTTGTCTATTTTATCCACTCTATTGTAAGCTCACGAGGACAGGGATCTTATCTGATTTATTCACTGATATATCCCCAAAACCTATAATACAGTAAGCAATAAATACATATTTAATTGGATGAGCAGGAGTTAGTAAAAAAACAAACAGGACAAAATGCGTTATTTTTAATATTATCAAGATATGTAATATACAGTGAAGACAAAACTGTAATGAATGAACATTTATGCATAGGGTGGAAATATATAAAAGAAATGGTTTTAAAAATTTTAGAAGTGGACAAAATTGCAGTCATGGTGGGAGACTAATACATATCTTTTAGTCCTTGACAGAAAACATAAAGATATTGAGCATTCGAATAATACAATTTAGTTTGATCTAACATGTATAATAAAGTTCATATTCAAATAATAAAATTCATATCACAATAAAGTACCCTACAGGCTGAGAATACACATTCAAATGGATGTGTATGGAAGTTGGCCTCATCAAAATTTGAAAATGGACATTTTCATTGATATAAAAGACATTGAAAAATTATAAGTGAATAGTCTCATGATTTAATCCAAATAATTTTTTTAATTGAAGAAATGATTTAAACTTTTCCCCCTGTCTACCTCTCCTTCCCCTCTCCCTGCTCCACTCAGGTAACCACTAGTCCATTGTCCATGTCCATGAGTCTCTGTTTGTTTGCCCTGCTCATTTGTTGCTTTTAAGTTTATATCCCACATATAGTAATATCATCGTGATTTTCAACTTTTTCCGTCTGGCTTACTTCGCTTAGCATGATTATCTCAAGGTCCATCCATGTTGTCTCAAATGGCAGTATTTCATCTTTTCTTATGGCTGAGTAATATTCTATTGTATATGTGTACCAAATCTTCTTTATCCAATCATCTATTGAAGGACATTTTGGTTGTTTCCATGTCTTTGAAACTGTGAATAATACTGTAATGAATGTTAAAAGTATATAAAAAACTCATACACCTCAACAA
>NW_006436301.1:1129223-1133707 GCF_000325575.1 Pteropus alecto | reverse complement strand
TGTTTTTGTTGTTGTTGTTGTTGTTATTGAGTCGTACGAGTTCTTTGTATATTTTGGATATTAGGCCCTTATCGGAGGTGTTGCTTGCAAATATATTTTCTCATTTGGATCAAATAATTTTTATATGTGAATGATTTTCTAGGAAAATTAAAACTAAAATTGATTCATGAGCACAAAGGAGTGAAAAGTTGCTAAGGAACTACCCCCTCCACAGAATGTAGACTCAGGTTATTTATAGATGACTTTTCCCAAACTTTTAATAGATTATTATATTTCCTATTCTGTTTAAGCTGTTTCAGTATGGAAAAAAAGATGGGAAACTTCCAAGATTATTTCATGAAGCAGCTATCATCCTCATTCCAAAACCTACAGAGATAGCATGCAAAAGAAACCTAAAGCATTAACACTTGTGGGCTTATTTCAGGAATGCAAGAATAGTTTAATATGGGGAAATATATTGATATTTAACAATTAATATGCAGAGGGAAATATGATCATGGCAGTAAATATTAAAAGCATTTGATAAAATCCCACTTCCATTTTTGATTAAAATGAAACAAAACAGCAACAGAAAATTTGTAGTTAACTAGGACTAAAGGACTAGATCCTTAATTTAATAAAAATAAAATCTAAAATCTATCTTTAGCCAGCAGCCAAAGTTACACTTAATGATGAAAAAACAGTGCATTTCTATTAAAGTCAGAATTGACTTGAGAATGCCCATTGTCATAGCTATTATTCACCTTAGTTTCAGAAGTTCTAGGCAATGTAATGAGAGAAGAAAAATAAATGAGCTGTTAATATTGGAAAGAAGGGAGACAAAACCATCTATATTTAGTGATAATATGATTGTATGGTTCTGGAATGAAACCGAAGAACAGTGAGAGCTAACAAGTGTCAGATAGGTAGTAAATTAGAAAATACACAAACCAAAATCAGTAGCTTTTTTATATATCATTAGTATTCATGTAGAAAGTGTGGTAAAATAGATCATATTCACACAACAACAAAATATATATGATATATAGGAATAATCATAGTAAGAAAGGTACAGGACTTGTATGAATGCAACTATGAACCTCACTCAGGGAGATAAAAAGAGACTTGAATGAGTAACAAACTTATTCTTGGGTGAGAAAATTTTGTTCAGGTATCAGTTCTCTCCAAATGAGTCTACATTTAACTGAATTCATGCCTAGCACAAGAGACACACAATAAATGTGTTTCGAATGAATGTTAAATAAGTGAACATAATTACAATAAAAATATTATGGTTTTTTTTGATTTGACAAAATGATTCATCAATTGAGAATAAAATTTTGATAATGAAGACTAATGAAATGATTGCCAGATGAGTTATTAAAACATAACCATAGAAGATAAATTATGACAGTGGTATTGGTTTGGTGTATGAACAGATAGATTCATGGAACAGAATAGTAAGTCAAGAAACAGAATTTGGTGGTGATGTCATAAATAGGAAAGGATTTATTTAATAAGTGGTGTTAGGACAACTGGAACATAATATATTCCTACTTCATAAAGTACTTCAAAATATATTTTAGGTGGATTAAAGTTTTAAATTTAAAATTGAAACTATAAAAATGTTAGAAGGAAATGTCAGTATATAAAATGTCTTTCTTAAACATGACCTGAAAGGCAGAAATAGTAAAGGAAGAGACTGATATATTTTATTACACAAAACATTTTAAACTTTTACACTTCTCAGAACACCATTAAAAAATATGATAGCTGGCTATCTTGCAAAATATGGAACATATGTGCCAGATTAAGGGTTAAATTCTCTACTCTGCAATTCTTGTATGAAAGATGTAAGCTGATAACTAAAGATACAAATTAAAACAGAAGAGATACCAGTATTCTGGCCATCAAACTGGAAATAAGGGAAAAGGTGAAAGTGCAAGAAAACCAGCACATGTCCCACTATTGATGTACCTTGGTTAAGGTCAAGAGCCATTCACTAAGAATTTTTCTTAAGAGATTTTTGTGTATATCTGAAAATACATACCTCCAGTGATAATCGTTGTATGTTCTTTATTTAATTTCTAATTGAGGTATAATTGACATATAACATATTACTTTCAGGTGTACAACGTAATTTGATTCAATATTTATATATGTTGTGAAGTGATCACCATGGTAAATCTAGTTAACATCCTTTACTATACATAGTTACATATTTTTTTCTTGTGATGAGAACTTTTAAGATTTATATTTTTAGCAATTTTCAAATATGCAATTCAGTAATGTTAACAGTAGTCACCATGCTGTACATTATATTCCCATGGTTTATTTATTTTATAACCATAGGTTTGTACCTTTTGATCCCCTTCACCAATTTCTTCCACCCTTACCGCCCCACCTCTGGCAACCAACAATCTGTTCTCTTTATTTATGAGTTCTATGCCATGTTCTGTATACCAATAAATTGTAAACAACTCAAATGTCTTTCTTTGGAGGAATTATTTGCTCAGTTATAATAGAGCCATATAATGAAATACCGTGAAGTTATTAAAGATAGTGTTGGAAAATATTTAACGATATGGACAAATTCATCTTATGGTAACAAAGATGGATATCGTTTCCTCTTACATAGGAGGGAATCATGCAAATGAAACTAAAAGCAGGTTGTTTGAAGTAGTGAGGAAGAAGGATAAGGAAAGACTTACCGTGTCTCCTAAGGCCTTGGTTTTTATCAGTAAATAAAAAAGCCAACATTTTTTCCAGGAGTTTCCATGACAGAGTCTGATTTAGTTGGAATATTTACTGATTCCAAGTTGTTAATTGGTTGAGCCTCTCAGTGTTAGCACTGCTTGTCAGAGGCAGGTTCACTATTATAAATCAGTTTACAGTGCAACAATGGGATGTGTCGGCCTATAATCTAAGCTTTTTGACATTCTGATTATTAATGGTACCTACGTTGTTATGTGATGTAAGTACAATATCTGTTAGCTCTTAGACTTTCCACAATCAATTGAAGCAAAGATAATTACTATAGAGAGTTATAAATGCCTTCTATGTTGGGATTAATAATTTCGCTTTTCCTTAAGGATTCTTGAATTCTGTGTCGCCAAACGAATATCTGTGGAGCAATGAAGGTCCTAGAGGAGAATCTCTGGAAGAAACTTCTACATGGGTGTCTATGTTACATTTCTTCTTTCCAACAAGTAAGTTCTTGTTTGATTTTTTTCCCTCCCAATGAATGCCCTTGTTTTGAAAATAATAGTTAAATGTTTGGTAGGCAGTGTGGTCTCCTGGCATTGGAGTGGGATAGGCCTGACTTTGCCCTTTGCCTTAGGCAAGATTATCTCTCTGAACCTCACTGTCCTCAGCTTTAAAATAAAAATATTTACCACAAAGAACTGCAAGGATGAACTGAAACAGTATTTGTAAGGCATTTCGTAAATGTTTGTTACTCCTTCTCAAATATCTAAACCTTTCACAATTTACCTTAATGGCATTGCCTGAAATTCAGTCACTGACCCAGTTTTGTGAAATCAATATCTCTGTGGCATTAATCAGGGTGCTCTGTGGCTCTGATGTACGGAATATACCAGATGCCTTCCCATCTGTTTTAATGATAAAAAGTTCAGGTTTCAAGTCACATTGTCTTTTGTGATTCTGTATATAATGTGTTTATCAAGCACATGATGACCCCTGAGAATTATTAACTACAAATAAACATGTTTTGTTTTGTACAACATGCGGTATGCTTTCAAGGAGAAGCTTCAAATAAATTGAAATATGTGAATTATTAAAAACCATACAGAATTTATTCTAATAAAATTTATTGTGCATATATAAACACAAAATTATATCCATTGTTTAATTCCAGACTCTAGCACTGAATTCTTCTTTAACCTTGCATAAATCTCTTTGTGTTTCTCTATACTGGTTTCATCAAGTATAAAACAAACATTTTAACACCTAGTACCAATGAGAATAACAAAATACACTAACTCTTTAAATAAATTAAAAATGCTGCCATGGCCAAATTGAGTAGAGAAAAAGAAATCTGAGAATATGTTGTAAAGCTAAAAATAGTGGTTTATTGAGTATCAAAGTTGGCCATAACAACAAATGATGATTTAAGCATTAGAGCTCATGAAGATAGCAGATGTAAACTGTTCCATAGTTATCTGTAACTACATTATACCAACACTAAATCAGCCTTTAAAAGGTCTAAATGAGATAATTATCTGCATGTCCAAAACGCTCCTCCAACCTGGAACAGTAAATTGAGTCAAAATCAATTGTATGAGATGTTTTTGCCCAATGAAATCAAACTGTTCCATTTTAAAAGAACATCTGACCTAGGTTAATTCAAATCTTTCAAAACAGTGATTACATATTGATAAAATATATATGCTGTCTTCCTTGAGAAGAATCACTACAAGTTCATTAAATGTGAAATACTTTTAACCAATTTATTTCCTCCCTTGTATAATTGAAAATGAACACTC
>NW_006436301.1:1116600-1129086 GCF_000325575.1 Pteropus alecto | reverse complement strand
TCGTTTGTTATTAGGCTGTTATTGTTGTTTGTAAAAGATTCATCTCTTGGAGATTAAAATGATAACCTTTAGACATACTGGCATGGAAACTTGATTCTTATCCCTCTGAACAAAATTACATACTTAAACCTGATAAAAATTGTTCTACCCTTTTGATTCTTCAAAATTACAAGTGTTTCTTAGTAATTTGAATCTGGAAGTTAATTTTAGTATCTGACATAAAGTCCATCAGATGCAATTTAAGTATAAAATGACAGAAGCTCAATATTAGAAGAGACCTGAGAGATCATTTAGTCCAGTCTCTTACATGATTTAAAATCTCTTCTATTATTTTCGTTCTTTGTTCAAAGTGCTCTTTGAACAATGCCAGTAGTGACAAACCCAGCCTACAGGAACTCCATCCCATCTCTGACTTGGCCCTGATTGTTGTTACCCTTTTTTTGTGTGCTGCCCAACCTGAATGTGGTATTTCAGATGCCAACCTGAGGAGGAGAGTCTCTCTTGGCCTGGTAGAATTGAGGAACGGATTGCCTAGAGTATATAACAGCAAAGTAGACTAAACTCTCGTGTGTCTAAAATGTTTGGGAAAAGAACATCCAGGCCAACTGGTAATGAATTAAATCTGTGACCTTGCACAAGTTACTTTGATCCTTTACGTGTTTATTTTTCAACTGGAGGCTGTAAAACTCATTTTGAGTTTGTAGTGAAGATTAGAAGTAATGTGAATAAAGCAAGGTACCTAGCCCAAATAGGTGGCCTAGTGAATGGTAGCTATTATTATTTTTACCTTAGCTTCAGGAATTGCCAGTCTTTAAAGAGGAATATAGTAAAATATACCAAAAGGTAAAAATATGCTTATAGCCACTATATTGTTCTTTGCTGATGTTGAAGTGCTTTAGAGTGATCATAAAACATCAGTTATTACTTTTCTCAGGCTGTAGTTGTTGATCGTATTGGAGGTGGAACCACATCTCTGCTAGCCTTAAGCCATGCTGTAGAGGTTTTCTTTTAGAATAATAGTCTGATATCTGCCTTTTTAGTTGTCATTTGTTTGTCTTATAAAGCAGGATGTTAAAAAAAATCAGCTGCTTGAACTTGTGATTATAGATTTTAATATGTATGAATTTATTGCAGTTGCATGAATCTTGGCCATAAATCTTTGCCTGTTCAAAAGTATAGAGTCATAACTTAAGTCCAAAAGGAAGAATCTTAAAACCTTTGCTAGTGCCAATATGATGTGTTCACAGAAAGTAGATCAATACCAGTAGTATTACTTACCTTTCTAGCAGTAAACTGTGTGAATTTTACTTAAATTTATTCTCATTGATGCATTAGAGTTTCTGTACCTTAGGAAAATTGAGTGAGAGGATGGCTGTGGTATTATTTTAACAAGGTGTTAGTTTTATGGGCATTTGGCCTATTCTTGTTATTTGGCTCCTTCTGTGTTATATTTGTAGCACCACTACCCAGCTTATGATTCATAGCACTTCTAACTAACTACCTTACCAATGATTTGTTAATTTGTTTTTCTGCAGTTCATGTAGAATTAAAAATGTGATATTAAATAATTGTTGTAATTTTTAGTTTAGCTCTTTTCGGCATTCATCGCTATTTGTATATGTTATTCAATCTTTTCTTTAAATGTACTAATTAAATATTTGTTTCTTTGACTTTAAGTAATTATTTAATTAGGGAAAGTGCTTATTAATCATGCTGAATTTTGTTTCCAAAAGCATGTATTCCAAAGGAAAATCAGGAGTTGAAGGCTTGCAATGATCGGCGAGATCTTAAGGAGAGTGAATGTTTGGAATACAAATGCTGTTATTCATCATTAAGAACCAGTAACTTCAGCTGTTTTGCCCCATTAAAAGATAGTATGTTCATCCTCTTACATTTATCATATTTCTATTTTTAAAAATTGAATAAACATGTCACAATGGTGTAAATCTAAATTTGGATCTCTCAGTTTAACACATAAAGGGGGCTTGCAGCCCTAGAGCAGTACTGCCTATAGAATGTCCTGAGGTCGTTAGGCCTCTCTGTTCATGAGCAGTTTCTGCTTAGCCCTCAGATGTGACTATGGCAATTTGAAATCAGTCTCATCTTTTCTTTTGCTTTAGTCACTGTCTATCTTGTCCCAGAGATTCCAGTCTCTGTGAGACGTAACTTTCAATGCTTGGGAGAAGATAGCAATCAGCATGCCTTAGTTTGCTTTTCTCTTCCCACTTCAGTCAACTTCTTCCCGTTTATCTTGTCTTCAGCATCTCAGTATATGACAGTAGACCTAAACGTTTCTTGTTAGGGTCTGTTTATTAGTTTCTCTTTGTTTCATCATTTTTGAATTAGGTTCATCTCTTAAGATTTTTTTTACAAAGTTTTCAGACTTAGACCATTTGTTTTTGCTCCATTTGGGTAGTGGGGACGTATTACCAGTGAGTGCCGTGATGGACACATTTGATATGATTAAACACTGACAAATACCACAGAATGAATGTATGCAAAGCAATGTCTTAGGTTAATATAGTCCCTATTCAATTTACAGCTCTTTGTTAAACATCTAGTATTAATCATGGAAACCGAAACCTGATCATGAATATAGTATTCCAATTTTAACACTGTCACATGGTGTTTATATTTCATTCATCAGTTTAGTCTTCGTATTATGTGTGAAGAGACATTTGGTTCTTGTAGAGGGAAAAATTGAACCATGACTTAAAATTCCCCAATCATATTAGAATGCATTTCCGAATGAATATAAGAATAAAATATGCCGATCATCTGATTTGATTTCTTGTTTAATTTAATGTTTTACAATTTGGAAGTAAACATTTAAGAAGTCATTCTTTCATCAAGTTAACTGTTCACAGATAAATTCACTCTTCGAGTGCTCTAGGATGCATAACA
This sequence comes from Pteropus alecto, assembly GCF_000325575.1. Lineage (NCBI taxonomy): Eukaryota > Metazoa > Chordata > Mammalia > Chiroptera > Pteropodidae > Pteropus > Pteropus alecto. Next base: position 1,126,182 of record NW_006436301.1, on the reverse strand, counting down.
TATGGCCAAGGAAAAAACACACTTAAGCCATAGGAAGAAATAGAGAGTGTGGATCGTAATAATGTCAACAAAAACAGTAGGATCATTTTGTTAAGGCTTCCATTGGGAGGCACATATTTAAAAGTGTTGTCTTTGGTTGTGTTTCAAGAACATTTCATAAACTCCTGCTACGTATAGTGTAGCAAGGATATTACCTGTCGTATAAGAATACCTCCTTATTTTACTTTATTAACTGATAGATGTTTTTATAAACACTTTATGAAAGCGCTCAGATTTGCTTCTCTTGCTTAAGTCATAAAAGTAACAGGATATAATTAAACCAACAGGGCCTCTGCAGATGTTCCGGATTCTTGGATTTGGTGTGATCAGCATGATGATCTTGGCATGTCTGCCCTTTTTTTGCTTCTCTCTTTGCCGGAGGAGGTAGGCAGACATAAACTTTTACTCTCTGATTGCTGTGTACTTGGATATTTCTGTGTAGACACATTTATTCATATGCTCCAGAAACACAGGGATTATGTTTGGGTCTCCTTTGTTTAAAAAACAAAAAAGGTATCTTGGGAAAAAAACTTAAAAGTAGAATTACCATATTTTTTGAAATGCATGTTATTTTACTTTTTTCTAAAATTTTCAGACATCTTTTTGCATAGTCTATTCAGTCCTTCATCAAATAAAATCCCAATTGGAAAGACAAGTAAGTGAGCAGGAGGTGTGTGATGTGGAGATGGTTATTAACTGCAATTCAGAAATATCCCCAGAAGTGTTAGTCTCCATCTACCATTGGGTCTTAGAGCCTTGATCGGGCTTAAAGCCAATTTGTAGTAGATTTTCTCTTAGCATTTTATACAAAATCCCAGTGGGCTACTGGCATGGTGCTTCTAGGTTTTTTTAAATAGCTCCCCTCTGCTTGGATGGAGTGGATGTGGAGGTAGAGAGCAGGGCCAAGACTAGGGTGAGGTGAATGAGGCACTTGGAGCACAAAATTTAAGGAGGCACTCACTCTCAGGTTTGTGTAAGTGCAGGATTGGCACTAGCATGACCCTGAGAGTAATTACGTCCTTAAATTTTCTGGTAAAGAAAAGGTGCCTGTTGAAGATTAAACATCTTTGATATTTTTATTTAAGTTAATGCGAAAGTGATATTTGAGTTACAAAAAAATTATTTAAATTTCGGTGGAAGGTTTAGACTATATACATGTTATCTTATTTTCCACAAATATCATTGTCTTTCTTTTTCCTTTCCTTTACCTTTTCCCTTGAGTCCAATTAATGTGTCATATTCATCATTGTATTTTCAGTTTCTAGCAAGGTGCTTCATATACTGTGGAAACTTAATATATTTTTGTTGAATAAATGAGTGGTTGAACAAATAAAGAAATACAGTGGATGGGGTTGGCTAGCCTGGAAGGCAGTCCTATAGTAATTTAAACTTTCTCATTGCTTATATGACTTCCTCAGTCCATTTTGAAGACACTGTTGGGTCATATAGCCTTTCAGGTCTTCCGGTTTGCATATGACTATTGATTCCTTTCTGAGTTTCACTGGGTTTCTTATACTGATTGGGTAATCTCTATTCCTAGGCTTCTCTCATTTTCTTTCTCTTCTCAAGTGATTGGGAATAGGAGTGAAATTTTTGACTTTGTCCTTCTTCCCTCCAAAGCTTGAATTCATATAAAAAATAACTCATGAATAAAAATGAAATCATACTTGCTAGAAACTGGTGGCTAGGATAATGCTATGCAATTTAGAGTGTCTTGTATAATAGGACTAGTATAATAATTTCATCATGGCCCCTCTTTTGTGCTTCTGCCAAGGAGTTTTATGGGGATGTTCAGGTACACTGGGTTTTTCTCCAAAATGAATTTCAAATGAATATATTTCCTTCTATATAATATGAACTGCTTAAGATATTGGAACAGTGTGAATAATATATATACTGAACATCACAAATTTTAGTTTACTATGATTTTTTTGTTTATTTGTTTATTTATTTATGTTACTGTTTTGTGTAAGAGTGGTATGTACCTTCGATCATCCTGAGCTGCTTGTTGTAGCCCCAGAGCAGGTGTCAGTTTTGTCTTGCTCCTTAGCTGAATTTCTAGGAACAATGGGTGGTTAAGGGTTGGAAGGGGCACTATTAGCTTTTCCTGGTAAGTTGATTTTAGGGGCAAGGGGAATAATTGTGTTGGAACAAAGATCCTATCCTCGATACCAAACAAGGAGCTTAAATGGCGTCCAAAGCCTGTTAAACTCCATTTTGAGGGGGGCAGCATCTCTCTTTAGAACTATCCCCTTAACTCACTTCCTGTTCATTTCCAAGAATAAACAGATAGAGATAAAGTGTTACAGTAGGTACAATAAATGACCCCATAAAAGGGAAATAGATGTAGCAGTAAAATCAATATGTTAGCAGTTTAAAAAAGAAAAGTCAAACACAGTTCCCTGTCTAAAACAGAAAGGGCAAAAGCCAAATGCAGATCTGCAGTAACATGATCTGGCCCTTTTTGTCGGAAGAAGCCTTGAGCCATTGGAAAATACTCTTAAGCTCCTCCCGTTGGGTCCTGTCCTGTACATCAGATATACATTCCTTCAGGAGAAAAAGCTGTTGGCCTTCAGTGATGGGCCAAAACAAATGATATTTTGACATTCCCCAGCTCCTGCAACTTGGACAGTGCCTTTTATTTATAGATCACCTAAGGAGCTAACAACTAACAGGAGTTAGAGGGATGAAAAATGAGAATATGAGCAGGTAGGAGAAATGAAAGCAATTTGGATGAAGAGGATAATTACTTTCCAGAGCCAAATGTATTTCATTCTTTTGATGCCTAATTCATGCTTTCCACAATTGACCATATTCAGTCAGTGTTTGTGCTAGATATTATGGAGGATACAGAACTGCCTGAGACATAGGCCCTTCTTATAACGAGCTTAAATCTACCTTAAAATAAATCCGAAGCATGACATGTTAAATAGTAATGTAAGGTGGAATATAATTAAGAACTAAAATCAGTGATGACAATAACTTTTAAAAGTTACAAGGCAGTGTAAGCATAGGTAAAATTTCAGGATAGTTATGGGAGGAGAGGATAGGATGAGGGAGGGGGCCATGGGGGCTACCTGTAGGACTAGTCAAGTTCTCTCTCTCAAGTTGAACTATGGACATCTGTGTACATATTACTACTATTTTTATATTCTTAATATAAGTTACAAGATTGTAAATGTATTTAATGTTAATCGAAGGTATATTAAAACCCATATTCACTGTTTACAGTTAGGTACAAAATGTGTCTACCTAATAAAGATGGTAAGGAAGTACGTATACAGGTAACAGTGGCTGTTAGGGAGTGAAATTATGAATGGTTTGTTTTTCTATTTTCTCTCATTTCCAAATTTTCAATTATGTGCTTACATTGCATTTTTTGAAAAACAAAGGAAAGAAAGGAATATTAAAGACAACTGTGACTGTAGAATAATTTAAGTGTCCAGTGGAGGGAGTGTATTTGCTTTAGAGGGTGATAGACTTCATCACAGAGGCAGAAGGGGAGATGGACTTAAAATGTAAAAGTAATGTGTTTGGAGAAGTAGATCAGTCCAAAAAAAATTTTATAGTCCCGAAGCAGTGAAGATCCGGATGAATAGGAGAGGGCAGGGTGGGCTCCATGGTGAAAGTGCTATTTGAGCTTTTCGAAGGAAGGACAAGATTTGGGTTCAGTGGGGAGGAGCCTTCCCACAGAATTCATTACATCCAAATAGAGTGTCTTCTCTATAGATACTCTTGTCATACCCTTAACTGCTTGTCATTTCTAAGCAGAGGGCTGAACTTTGCCCTGGAATGATCTATAACCAACTTTCTAGTTCATTTCTACTTGAGTTCAGGTGTGATATCACCCAGGTACACAGAGAACTCATACCAGCTTGAACTGGTTGTATATTATAAAAAAGAGAGCAGAGAGTATTAGTGAAAAGCTTTCTCAGAATTTGCTACTAATAGCTTTATTAAACTCACATATAAGATGTGTTTTGAAATTCATTACATCCTCAAGGTTATTTAAGATCTATTTTTATTCTCATTAAGAAGGATCAGAAGCCTCATTAGGTTTAAGTGTCAGCTGGTAGGCTTAAGACTTTTGTAGTTATAAAGGAAGGAAAAGATCAGGTGAGTGGGGACAAAAGGAAGCAGGGGAGAGGGGTCTTTATGGGGAGAGAGGAGATGGGAGGTGGCTGAATTGTTCCCATTAATAGAGTGCCCATAACAGTGCCAAATTCAGTTTCTAATCTTTATTTGTTTTTAAAGTTTAATCTGTATTCATATATTACTTAAGCATCTATGTATGATAAACAGATATGATAGTTGAGTGTGTACATAGCTTTGGTAAGGTGGAAAATTCAAACATGCCTATTAAACTCAGATTAAGTGCATTTTTATATTCTTTTTCTTCCTATCAGATTAAATTTGTAACTTCGAATTAAGAAAAAATTCAGCACTCAGTCTGAAAATGACAAAAATGTTTTCTTTCAATGAATAAAAGAGGCATGTTTTTCTTTAAGGTTATAGATCATCTGATACACAGATGATGTAAATTAGCACATCCCCCATACAATTTCAGTGTTGCTACTTGCCAGATGGCCGTTACTGAAAATTTCTACATTTAGACAAATCCTGCTGCGTGATTCTCTGTATTATAATGTGGTTTTCATTATGCAGATAGTCTTAATACCACTTACTTTTTTAGAATAGGAGGTAAAGAATTGGGAGTAAGTGTGTCAAAAATTGCCTAAAAATCATCACCCATTGAATTTTAAAAACAGGCATTTACATTTTCAAATCCTCATGTTTGTGTATTTCACTATACTGTACACTATAATTAGTAATGTTAGTTTGAAAAGCTTTATGCAGTAATTAGCCAACTGCTGAAAGGTTTGAAGTTCTTAGGATTATTTACATATGAATTCAGAGAAAATAAATAAAGCCTATAAATTTGAAAAGTATGGCTAAGCTCTAAGAACTGTGATAAAATATGATCGGATGAGAATGTAAGCAAATTGGAACCCTGCTCTAACATGAGTCACTACGGATTTGAAATTTGCAGAAAGCCAGCTCTTCTTGGACCCTGTTCAAGGTAGCTTAGTTACTGAAATAATAAGAGAACCTCATTGTATGTGGATTATATGTCTGAGGTGTTCCTGTTGCAAGGACTCCAAGGGCAGCATTTGAGAATTCTGGAATAGTAGGTACTATTAAAAAGAACAGTTTATTAACAGGTAACTAATAACCTCATTGCCAAATGTAGTGGCCTTTTCTCAATTCCCATCCAACTTGACCTTTTTATGTCACTGTTGAGTTCCTTCTCGAAACTTTCCTTCCTTGGATTTCATTGTTTCCTGTACCATTCTGATCCATCTTAATTTGCTTTTCTTTGTTTTCCCAATTGTGGTTGTTTCTCAAAGCCTTATCTCATATACCAGAGAATATTACAAGTATCTAGCAGAAAGAATATTTACAAAGATCTGTGTTATATAGTTCTGCCTTTACTACCAGTTTTATGGAGAACTTAACTTCTTTTGGTATTGGTTTTCTCATAAGATTAGAGACTTGAGTTAGGTGATTTCTAAGGTCCTTTCTGGCCATAATATTCTGTGCTTCTCTGGGTGAATGACTCAAATATGAATTCTGGAGTTTTCACCTCTATCTGGTCCATATTTCCACCTACCCTCATGAATTGGATGTTCTGTTAGCTCTTTAAATGCAACATGTGCAAAGCTGAACTTATCTTCCAGATCATCTCCCCTTTCTGTCAGTGATTTCTTTAGTCTCACAGGCTTGAAACCTTGGAGTCATCTTTGACTATTTACTTTCTTTTATCCTTAATATATAATCTATTCTTTTAGTCTCCCTGTCATTTTTTGTGGGGGAGGTTTCCTTTGGAATGAGTCTGGGATTTGCCTCTTATCCCATTTTATTTTAACAGCCTAGTCCAGACCTTGTATACTTTCAGCTATCCTGGCTAAGTGGTTTCAGGAGAGGAGCAAAAGAGAACCAAGATTTATTAGTCTTCTAGGGCTGCTATAATAAAATACCACAGACTGGGTGACTTAAACAAAAGACATTTATTTTCTCACTGTCCTGTAGCTAGAACTCCATGATCAAGATGCCAGCTGATTTGGTTTTTGGTGAGGGCTCTCTTCCTGGCTTGTAGATGTCTACCTACTTGCTGTGTGCTCATATGACCTTTCCTTGATACATGCAAGAGGAGGAAGAGAGAGAAAGAACAAGCTCTCAGTTTTTAATAAAAAAAAATAAATTTTATAATGATACTAGTTTTACCAATTGAGGTCCCAACCTATTACCTCATTTAACCTTAATTACTTCTTTGGAGGCCCCATCTGCAAAGACAACCACACTGAGAGTTAGGGCTTCAACATATGAATTTTAGGGGCTCAGGCAATTAGTCCATAAAACAAGGCTAGCTAGCATCCAAGGGAAAAGGCATGATTGGGAACCAAGGAACACATCAGAGATGTCCAATCCAAAGAGTTCATACAAGAGGGCAATAACTGGGATGAGGCTGCAAGTGGTGTTTGGGAAGTGGCTAAGAGTTGGGTCTTGGAGCAGTTTCCTGGTTCTTCAATAGGAATGTATGGCTGAGCCCTTTGGAAGGAGGGAATGAGTAAGGATACTCGCCAGCCTGGTTTGGACACGAACTTGAACTCTCATCTACTCTCCTTCCAATCCATCATGTAAAGTCCTGCCAGATGTATCTTCCTAAAATAGCATTATTTCATTTCTATATATCATTTAATAACTAATGCATTCAAGAATATCTGGATTCCAGGCCTTCTGTTAGGACAAAGGTGAAGGACGAAAGGTGAATTAGATCATACTCTGTGCTCTCAAAGGACACAGTCTAATAAGGTATATATAATCTTCAAAGTAGAAAGTCATACTGCATGAAAAAATGTATAGAAAAAAACAGTTAGCATGTTTGTTTTGGCCTTTTCTAGTTTATGTAAAGTTTTCCCATACATTGCCTTATGTGACCTTCAAAACAGAGGTGCAGGTAGATTGGTCCTCTTGCTCAAGATTACATAGTGATAGAGCGAGGATTTCATTCTGTCCTCTGAGTTCCTTGATTTTTTACTATAGAAAATAGGAAGAAAAGTAGATAAAAACACAATGCCATCTGATTGCTTCAGGTCTACTCAAAGGGCTGTGGCTTTCAGAGTTATCTATATTGGACTCATTCTATAACTTCAACAATATTTCTTGGAATACTCCATTAATCTTTTGCTCCAGCCGGGGAGCTATCTTTACTTTTCTTGGCATTCCCCAGGCTTTATCCTTGCCTCTGCTCCTTGCTTTGCCCATGTTGCTTCCAGATCTTGGTGTGATTATTCTTCATCACTTTCACTCATTGAAATCTTTTTGACCTTCAGATCAAAGCTACCCCAATTCTTCCATGTAATGTTCTGCAACTGATCCAGGTCCTAGTGTTTTCTCTTTTCTTGGAACCTTTTTCTGCACTTGTATTCTTATCTGCATAATCTAACATAATTATTCTTTGTTTCTCGTTAACAGTTTTCTTTCTCTGGCTAAATTGGAATTTCTATGAGGCTAAGGTGCCAAGATTCATACTTCTTTGAGTCTAGAATTGTGGTTCCCCAAATGGGGTCCCTGTACCAGTATCATCATTGTCCCCTGGCAACATGTAAGAAATGCATATTCTCAGGTCCCACACCACGCCTACAGAATTAGACACTCTGGGTTTAAAGCCCAGCAATTTGTGTCTTAACAAGTCCAACAAGTTATTTTCATGTACATCCAGGTTTGAGAACCACTGGTCTCTAGACTAAGTGGTAGGCAGCTCAGTAAATAATGACTGGAATAATCTAATTAGTTGTTTCTGTTGCTCTTCTCTCTTTGTGACATGGCAAATGATAAGTTAAACTTGTAAAATTTCCTACCTATAAAATTGATGTTATGTTTTTAACTATCTTAAAGAATATATATTTATGTAATAAGTTAGAGTTTGTTAGGAAGCATGGGAAAATCAACCCACCAGTGTTTCTCAAACTCTGGTCTGTAGATGGCTTCTATCGAAGTAACCTTGGGAATATTTAATAATACAGATTCCCAGGCTGTACCCAAGAGATTCTGATTTAGTAGATCTGTGGTTTGGTCCTGAAATTTGTATTTTTTAAAGCACTCCAGTTTAACCATTTATTCTTTCTGCAGATATTTATTGCACGCCTCCTTTGGTCTAGGCACTTTCTAAGTGTTGTGTTCTACATTTGCTCGTCTTCTTGGGCAGCCTTGCTGTCCATGTTATGAGCCATCTAAGCTCATAGTCCCAGAGTTCTCTAAAGTACTCAGTTCAAGGAATCTCTCCTGTACTCTGCACTGGCCACCCATTTTTCATGCCCGTATCCTGAACCTTGACATTCACTAAAAATGCAGCCTCTGGGTCTCTGAAATCTTAAACTTCAAAATCCTACTCTCTTTAACCAAAGATGCCTTGTCCTCTAGGTTTTTCCTGTCTTTCCTCTTGCTTATACCTGTTCTCTTTGAGACCTCCAGGCTCTTTAACTCTCTGTTTTTCCTTGGTCTTCTAGCTTATTCTTTCTTTTTTTTCCAGCTTTATTGATGTATAATAGACAATTAATTGCTTCTATTTAAATTATACAATTCAGTGAGGTTTTTTTTTCCAATTATAGTTGGCATACAATAATATACCAGTCTCAGTTGTACGGCCTAGTGATCAGAGATCCATATAACTCGGAAAGCAATCACATCTAGTATTCCTGTTCCCCCTTACATATTTATTACAACATTATTAACCATCTTCCCCATGTTCTAGTCTTCTAGCTTTTTAATGTTATCTGATTTTTTTTTATCCAGCCTGAATCCTATTGCCTGATACATTATTTTTATATATACTGCATAATGAAAGGCCTACTTTGAATTCAGTATATTTTTATTTTATTTTTTTGAGTGAAAATCACTTTTATTTTATTTTTCTTCCAAGCATCATATATATAAGATGCCTTATATATATAATGCCTTATATATATATGATGCCATATATATATACATTTTATTTTTTTATTTTTCTCCTCCTTTGCCCTCCCGTCTGGTAACCACTAGTCCATTATCCATGTCCATGAGTCTCTGTTTGTTTGTCCTACTCATTTGTTACTTTTAGGTTTATATCCCACATATAAGTAATATCTTTTCAACTTTCTCTGTCTGGCTTTTTTCGCTTAGCACGATTATCTTGAGTTCCATCCATGTTGTTGCAAATGGCAGTATCTCATCTCGTCTTATGGCTGAGTAATATTCAATTGTATGTATGTACCACAGCTTCTTTAGCCAATCATCTATCGCAGGACACTTCGGTTGCTTCCATGTCCTGGCCACCATGAATAATGCTGCTATGAACATGGGTGTGCAAATATCTTTTCGGATATGGGTTTTCAAGTCTTTGGGGTAAAAACCCAGTAGAGAGATTGCTGGATCGTATGGTGGATCAATTCTTAGTTTTTTGAGGGACTTCCATACTGGTTTTTTTAGTGGCTGTCCCAATTT
>NW_006436301.1:1072162-1114965 GCF_000325575.1 Pteropus alecto | reverse complement strand
GGATGAAGCCCACTTGATCATGGTGTATAATCTTTTTAATACGTCGCTGTATTCAGTTCGCTAGTATCTTATTTAGGATTTTTACATCTGTGTTTATGAGAGTTATTGGTCTGTAGTTTTCTTTTTTTGTGTTATCTTTACCAGGTTTTGGTTTCAGAGTAATATTAGCCTCATAAAATGAGTTCGGAAGTATTGCCTTCTCTTCGATTTTTTTGGAAGAATTTGAGGAGAATAGCTATTAAATCTTCTTTGTATGTTTGGTGGAGTTCACTGGTGAAGCCATATTGTCCTGGACTTTTACTTTTTTGTAGGTGTTGGATGATTGTTTCAATTTCCATACTGCTGATCAGTCTATTTAGATTTTCCAGTTCTTCTTGATTCAGTGTAAGAAGGTTGTATCTTTCTAAGTACTGGTCCATTTCTTCTAGGTTATTAATTTTGATGTTACATACTTTTTCATTGTATTTTTGTATGATCCTTTGTATTTCTGTGGTGTCTGTCATAATTTCCCCTTTTTCATCCCTGATTTTGTTGTGTCCTTTATTTTCTTTAGTGAGTCTAGCCAGGGGCTTGTCAATTTTATTAACTTTTTCAAAGAACCAGCTTTTTGTTGCATTTATTTTTCTGATACATTAATTAATTCATTTGTTCTAGATCCTTTGTTTCTTTGAAACTGAATCCACATCTCTTCTTTGCTCCTAGATCTAGGTTCCTAGGAATTCCTAGAGAAAAGAATTCTCATAACTGTATAGATCGGTCTCACCAGAAATTCCCAGGGGGGCCACTTAGTGTTTCCAGCCACACTACTCTACTTCATGTTTACAAATAGTGTGCTGACTCGCCACTCTGAGCTTTTCACACAGTGTACTTACCCACTGATTGAAATACTCTTACACATCTCCCCATCTCCACTCTCCTTTATGTGGCTCACCCCAGACAGGATGCAGACCTCAGCTTATATGTCACCTCTAGGAAGCTTACCCAAACCTCCTGCCCAGACTATGTCAGGCTTCTTCTCATTTGTCTCCTACCAATCTACTTACCTCTCCTTGGATTATCTCAATGTGATATAGTTATCATCCTACATATCTGTCTTCCCTTCTAAATTTTAAGCTCCTCGAAGGCAGGTCCCACACCCTATTCATCTTTATGTCTATAGTACTTATAATAGTGTTTATTTCATAAATGAGCAAATGTGTCAGTGAGTGAGTGAATATGGAATAAGTTGATCTGTACATTTCAAGTGTGAGTATGCTGGCCAGGATATATGACATTTTATATGAAAAGAAGAAAATCACCTCTAGGACATTGAACAAATCATGTTACCCCTACTTTTCGCCTTTGGCATTCTCATTAGATATTGGGTAGACTATCTAACTTTGGATCTCAGTAATGAATATTAGAAAGCTGAACCTAAAACCAAGTCTTTTGCCCCTAGACCAGTGTGGTGGGCTTTGAAATAATAAGGCTTTGTTACATTTTTCTTTGTTAATTAAGGTGAAATGTGTACCATTAAACTTAAAGTAAAATCTGTGAATAAAGAAAGCATAGTTATTTTAATCATATGAAGTAACATATTGAAGTTACATCTTTGGAAAAAAGATAGGTCCCCAATTTCTTATTGAAAATTCTGAAATTCTGAATTCTAAATTTTAAAAATCTAAATTTTGAATTCTAAAAATTCTGCAAACCTGAAGCTCTTTTCCTAAGTCATTTGGCAGCAAAACCTGATCTGACCTGACCTGAGATACTTTCTTGTTGTTACGTAATGCTTAGAGTGAATATTCATATATTTCGTTATAGAAATATAACTGTGTTTGATCATGAGATGCTGCCCCAGACCCCATGGGAATATCATGTAATATTCAGCACATCATGTCATATTACCACTATAAAATCCAAAATATTCTGCATTCTGAAACACGTCTGGCCCTAGGGGACTGAGAACTATGTAGTTGTTTCAGTTATTATTTTTTGAGACTGTAGTTAACAGTACTGCAACATAAAGAGGCCATAGGTAAATCATATAAATATATTTTTGGCCTTCTCCCAGTATTTCATTTATGCTTGGAGACTTTTTATGATTAATTGAGAAAAAGCTATTTATTTGCTCCATATCTGTCTTACCTAGTGTAGCTAGGTGACAGCCCAGTAATGCAGTTTTAGGGGAGAAAAGTGAGTATTACCTTCAAAGTCATCATTTTAAAGGCAGGCTTATCTATCTCTGGGCCCCACATGCTCAGAACCTGGGTGTTCTGTGTAGCTAAGTAGCACCATCAGGGACCATGCGCCTTATTCTGTACACCTAGCATTGAGCTGAGGGTAAGAATATGTATTTGTCATTGCCTCTTCATGATATTACACACAAATGTTTATTTTTTGAATTTCCATTCTTACCTTTGCTTTGAGTATTCCTGTTTTTCCTCCTTGGCTTGGGTTTAGGTCTTTAGAAAGTGAAAGCTCTATAAAAATAAAAATCAACTAATATGTCCTGAGCCCTCATTGGTTACTAGGTTCTACGAGGTATAAACAGTTACAAGGTAAGGCCATAGCCTGAAGTTATTTCCAGATTCCAGTGAGGGAAAAGGGACAGGTTAGCATAGTAGGTGGGAGATTGTGCTTTAAATTTAGACAGGCCTGGCTTTGAATCCTGGCTCTACTACTGAGTAGTCTGGTGACCATGAGCAAGTTGCTTTCCTTCTTGATGCCTCAGTTTCTCCATCTGAAAAATGGCAATGATGGAAATGGTACCTGCCTCATTAAGTCATGAAAATTAAATAAGATAGTGCACATGAAGTGTTTATACACAGGCCTTGATGTGTAGGAAGTCTTTCATACTGTTATTACTAATCATTATTCGCTAATGCTACAGTGTGGTCTAATTGAAAGAGTCAGACAGACCTGGATTCAAATGCTCACATCTCTGTTCACTAGCCGTATATGACCTTGGATGAGTTATCTTATACTTCTCTGTGCCCCAGTTTAATTGCAAAATAGAAAACATAATATCCACCTTATAGGATTGTTATAAGGTGTAAATGAGATAAGTTATGTAAAGCACCTAGCCAAGTTCCTAGCCTGTGATAGGCTCTCAAGTATTCCCTTTTACCCACTGTCCACACAAATGCAAGGAAGTACAGAATTGAATACCAAATGGTAGCATTAGTGGGCGAAAGTGCAAAATTATAAAATTGTACATGATAATGTATTGTGAACTATTACTATTTAGTTTTGAAGTTCATAGGAGGGAGGAATCCCCATAGGATAGGAGTGAAAGGGAAGGCTTTTTAGATAAATAATAGATAAGCTGAGTCTTGAAGGGTGGGTGACATTGATGTCAGCAGAGGGAAGTAAGATAGCATTCCTGTTGTGGAGGATCAAATGATCAAAATGATGCTGTATAGAGTAATAATAATGGTTATATATAATGATAAATATGTGGGGGCCAAGCATAATACTTTCTATCGGATTTGTTAAATTGATGAGTTAAACAATCACGTTGGAATGTGTAAACAGTTATGTGAGCAGATAGCCTTTTCCTTATAACCTACCATTGTTATTGTTCTGTCACTGTGGAGAAATAAGATTTCACGTTGAACTTCTATATTATAGCAAATGGGCCAATCCTTTACGAAGAAAAGCTAATCGAATGTTAAAGGGGTTGAAGAAACAAAAAAACAAACCGAAGAAAGATCCCCCACTGTTAGAGGCAGCAGTGGAAGATGAGGAAGAACTGAGTGATAAAAAGAAGGAGGAGACCAAAGGTAATTGACAATAGGATATAAAGTTGAAGTAATTAATATTTGATACTTGTTACTATCATCTTGGTTGGATTGATGCTTATTTTTTACTCCACAAATGCTTGGACCATAGGAGTATTGGCCTTTGAAATGATGTTACCGCTAGGGACATTTTGATGTTAGGAAGGTGGGCAAGAAATGTACCAAGTGGTTTGGGTGCCACATTATTTGTTATACATAGTTCAGTCCTTCAGGGAAAACGAACAGATGGAATCTGCCCCCTCTGACTCTGAGGCTCCACAATAGACACTCTTACTGAAAAATGGCCGCAGTTCACTGTGGGCGTTGACTACACCATATCTCCATGGGGAAGGAGCATAGCCTCAGGAGTCTGACAAATCTGGGATCGAATCCTTGATACAAGCTGTTAGTTTCAGCTACTTGTTCCCCAAACTTACACAATGCAGTATTAGAAGTGGTTAAGAGAAAGGATCCCAGAATCATATACCAGGGACTACCTGGGCCTCACTTGCACAGGTTTACATATTTCCTAGCCTTGGCCTGTGTCTCCTCCTACTATGATAATTACGAAGGGCCAAGTAAGAATAAATGGTTGGTGAGAAAAGAGGTATACTTCAGGGAATAGAGTACTGGACTGGGAGTCGGGAGACCCGGGCCATTAACTTGTGGCATTTCTGTAGGCAAGTAACTTAACCTTTCAGCTCCTTAATACAATCAGCTGAGGTTTCTGTGCACCTTAAACAAGGTAATGTATGTGCAGATGCTTTGAAAATTGCAATGTGTTACTCAAATTTAAGGTGTCCGTTTCTAGCCTCGGTTACAAAGAAGCAGAGGAATGGAATAACAGACCACTGAATTTAGTGTCAGGAGACTCTGACTCTAGCCCCAGTTGTGCCATTATTTAAAGTGGGAGCTTGGGCAAGTCCCTTAACTTTCCTGGGCCACAGTTTATAAAGCTGTAAAATGAGAGGTTTGGACTAGATGAGTAGGAAAAGTGACTTATCTTAGAAGAAACAAAAGAAAATCCTTATACAAGGTATTATATATATATATGTCTATGATATTATTCATGTAAGGTAATGTAAGTATGTATAATAATCATACATGTATATTATTACACATACATATATAGTACTTTTTATAAGTTTAATGCAATGCAATACATACATACACGTGAATGCACACACGCAGACACATATATGACATCATAACTAGATTAACAAAAGTTGATTTCTGTAGGCCAAGCATAGATGTTAACTTTGTTACTCAGAAATTGTCATTGTAATGGTATTTGCTATAGGGTATTTTGTCTGTGTGCCTCACAGTAATATAAGATGATACAGTGGTAAAATGGAAAAAGATAAGTTAATCATAAGGTTCAATATATAGAGTTTGAGAAATTTGTTGCAGTCATTTCCTTTTATAAGAAAGTATGATATATATACATACATATATATACTAGTCCTTTCAAGTTGTTTAACTCTCCTTCATTTTTTTTCCTGTAGCATTGCTGCCCCGTTAAGAAGAATGCAAAGCATTCAGTGCACAGGAGACTGTCTCACTCATCTAAACCTGATGGAGCATATTAGAAGGATAAAAATTAGTTCATATTGTTGTCATGTTTACTTCCAAATATAAAATAAATAGTTCTGTTTTTCTGCATCAAACCAGAATCCAAATTCTTTTTTGTTAAAAATAGTTTCTATAGAGTTTTAGTATACGACTATGCCACTATGAACGTGCCCAATCTCATCTGATCTCGGAAGCTAAACAGGGTTGGGCCTGGTTAGTATTTGGATGAGGGATCACCTAGGAATACCAGGTGTTGTAAGTGGGAAAAAATTAGTTTCTGTAGAGTTTTAAAAACACATGAAAAGCACTAGTGGGATTTGAGGTCCTAGAGAGTGATGTGGTTTTTGCAATTTGAGTTGTATTATCAGTATATACTTCTGTTGGTGTTAAATAAGGCAGAGATTTCTTGTTGTTATTTACCTTTCAGCAAAGTGAGTAAGAACCAGTGATCACATTTCATTGTATATGATACTGTTTGTTTTGGGGAAAAGAGGTAAAAATATTTTATAGTAGGGTTCTTCTTTTTTATGATTTATAACAGTTTTTCACCATAAAAGTAGGATACACTCATTGTAGAAAATTTGGTAAATAAGGTCTATATAGAAGAAAGAAAAAAAAATCAACCATAACCCACTATCCAGAGCCAAACACTGTTGTTATCTTCTGTTTACTTTTAAAAGACAACAACTGTTTTCCATGACATACACAAATTGATTTTTTTTTAAAAAAATGTATATCTATTTTTATGATTAGCTTTGCCCTTTTGAAATGTGTGGGGCTTAAGTTTACCTGGATTTGTTGCTCATTTATTCAACAAACATCGATTGAGCCCCTGAGCAAGGCAGACTTGGCCTTTCCTTCATAGAGCCCTACAGTCCAGGTGGGGAGGAAGCCAAGTAAAGAGGTAGTGACAGGGTTGTGATAGGAGGAGCACCAAGTCCTCTGGGAGTGCATAGCAGGGACACATAGCTCAGACTTCAGGAACAGACATAAAATGAAAAGAAGGATCAGTAGGTGTTTGCCATGTAGCCACTGTATGGTGGGAATAATGATTCAGGGACAAAAACCTAAGTGTATGAAATATTTGGAGCACTGCAAGTCATTCAGGATGATGGCAATTTCGACTTAGATGTTAGATCAGAATACAAGCCATATTACAGAGTTGGGTTTTATCCTTTGAGCAGGAGGAACCAATGAAGTGTTTTAAGTGAAGGAACGATATGCTTAGATCTGTATCCTTAGAGGTCACTCTGACTATTCTGTGGAGAATTGGAAGTGAGCAACCTTCTGGTCAAGGGAACCAGTTGTGAGGCTGCTGTATTAACATGGATGAGAAAATATGGTATGCTGGACTCCGGTAGTGGTACTATGGAGAGAAGTAAGTAGATTCAAAAGTTGTTTAGCATGTAGCGTCACTAGGACTTGGCAATTAATGTATGTATGGGGATAAAAGAGAGAGTTTAAAGGGGAGCATGAATTTCGAGTTTACAGTGATGGGCCAACTGGAAAGAAATGGGATAATGAAAAGGAGGGCAAGTTTGGCAGGGGAAGATGAATCATTTTTGGATAGGCTTGAAGTGCTTAGGGGCCATCTAGGTGGAGATGTCAAGTAGGCAGTTAAATATGTGTTTCTGGAGCTCAGGAAAAAAGGTCTGTTTTGATATAAAAGTTGAGAAATCATCAATATATAGATGATAATTGAAGTCACAGTGAATGGTTTAAACTGGAAGAATAAGTAAAAAAGTTAGTGGAATAGAGTGCACAGGAACACAAGCGTTTAAAGGATGGTCAGAAGTGTTGTAGCTGTTAGTGGAGACTCAGGGAAATGTGAGGATAAGCAGGAGAGAGCAGTGTAATGAAGTCCAAGAGAATGGCAGGAGGGAGTAATCGACAGTATCAAATGTTGATTCATTTCCATTGAATTTGGTAACATTGGCATCTTTGGCAATAGCAGGTTCAGTGAAAAGGCAGGAGCAGAAACTAGAGTTGCAGAGACTGAAAGGTAAGAAAGTAAGAGTGTAGACAACTTGTTGAAGAAGTCTGGCTTGAAGGGAATCAGAGAAATATTGGTACAGTGATTGGTAGTATAGGATGACGAGAAGAAATTTTTATGGTCGGAGAGGCGAGGAACGTTGAATATAAAGGTTGGGGAGGTAGGGAAATTTCATCCTGCCCTCCTGATCCCCACCTTACTATGCTTTGTTTTTTTCCATAGTATTTATCACCTTTGAACATACTCTATAATTTATTTATTATGCTTATTATTTATTATTTGCCTCCCCTACTGAATATAAGCTCTCCTGGGGCAAGACTTTTTGTGTGTTTTGGTCGGTAATGCATCCCAAGTGCCTAGGACAGTGTCCAGCATATATAGTAGGGGCTCAATAAATAAAATACCTATTGGACAATTACGTTAGAAACAGATATTTTTGTGGGGTTCTCCACTTTTGCTGCAATGAACGGGCATTCCAAAGTGAACTGAAATCTTAGAAAAAAAGTCAAATCATAGAACAAGTGATCACGAGAGTTCAGTAAACAAGTGGTTGCTTTTAAAGCTAATCCCTAATAATCTGGTATTGCTGCTCTAAATTAGTGAAAACTAAATGAAAAAGAACAACCAAAACAGTTCTTTGGGTAGAAATAAGTAAAACAACTACATAAGGAAACAAATACTTGAGAATATAAGATTGAAATTTTAGCAAAGCAGCTGCAATGTATAAAGAAGATAAACATAGTCTGAAGCAGTACTTTGAAAGCAATGAAGAGCTTCTGCAGCGGTCCTCCATCTAAGAGATTAGAAGCTAGGTCACAGGGTTTACTCAGGGGAGACAATGTGAGTTTAGAATGGCAATTGAACAATTAGAGATGCAGCATAAACGCTGGACCAGACGTGAAAAGTTGAAGCAATTGCGAGTGGTTATCACTAAAGATTAAAAGCCAAAGAGACCCTCACATATGCGGGAAGGAAAAAAGGCTGTTCAGAGTGCTGTCTCCAACACTAGTGCCTAATGCACTAGTAAATCATGGCTGCAAGAGATAGGTGGGTAGATCAGAATCCCGTCACTAACATGCAAACCTTAAGAATCACAATGATTTCCCTGAAGCTATCACCATATCTGTTCCAAATGAAAAGACACTAGATGAGAAGGACCTCTGATGCAGAGCTCGAACTTAAACTGATCAGGGTGACTGCTCATTCTTCCCAACTCCATCACCAAATGGTCAAAACCACCAAATGGTCAAAACCAGAGATCTTTCCACCTTAGCCCCTGGCCACTCAGACACTGGTAGAGAATCTGGATAAACGTCAAGTTCAGTGGCTACGAAAATGAGGACGTGACCACTTTTGGATATCAGCAGCACAGACGACGGAGAGTCTCCTTAATATAAAGACTTTTCCTTTGTATAATAAAGACACATTTTATTCAGTACGGTATTTTATGAATTCATATGTTTTTTATTATTATTATTATTAATTATTATTTTATGGTGACATTGGTTAATGAAATCCAGTAACTTTCAGGTGTACAATTTAACAGTAAGGCATAAATATATTGCATTACATGTTCACCTCCCATAGTTAGATTTCTGTCACCACAGGGCCAGAAGATGACAGGGCTTTGAGGGCCACGGGGAGGTCTTGGCCTCTCACTCTGGGTGGCATGGGAGCCGGTGAGGAGTTTTGAGCAGAGGTGGGATGGGACCTGGCTTGTGTTGTAATAGAAGCACTTAGGCTGTTGTGTTGACAATAGACTGTAGAATGAATGGCAAGAGGCGAAGTGAGGACACCAGTGATGAGCCTGTTTCAGCAATGTAGGTAGCTCAAACGAGAGTGAAAGCAGGTGAGAAGTGGTGTCGAGGGAGTCTAGGGTTATTTTGAGGGAAGTATCAATAGGACTTCCTGACAGATTGAATGCGAGGTGTAAGAACTGGAGGGGCGGAATTGCTTTCGCTACTGACCTGGGGAAGGCCGCGATAGAGGCAGATGCAAGGGGACAATCAGGAAGTTGTCATGTTGAATCTGAGATGATTATTAGATATTCAAGTGGAGATGTCGAGTAGGTTGCTGGATATATGAGTTGGGAGTTTATAGCTGCATATAAAACTTTGGGAATTGTCAGCCTGTAGATGGTATTGAAAGCCACAGGGTAGAATGAATAAGATAGTTAAAGAAGAGGACCAAGGCCTATTGCCTGGGACATGCTAAGATTGAGGTAGGGAGAAAAGGGACAACTAGCAAAGGAGACTGGGGGTGTCAGGTGTGGTAGGAGGGAAACCCAAAGTGTATGATGTTCTGGAAGTCAGGGAGGAAAGGAGAAAGGTGTGATCCATGATGAAATACTGCCGAAAGGTCAATAAGATGAGAGCTTAGCCTTGAAGGCTTATTAATATGTAGGTCATTGCAGACCTTGAAGAGTGGTGTGATGGATGGAAGGAGTGAAAGCCTGCCTCAAATGAGTTTAAGAAAGACAGACGAATTCGAGACAGCAGATAGAGGCAATTCTTGAGAGAGATTTTGTTTCTGAGAGGAACAAAGAAATCAAGCAGTAGTTCTAGGTAGAGGGAGTGAGACTGAGGATCATTGTGTTTTTTTTTTTTAAGGTTATGAATCTGAGGAAAAACGAAGATAATTTTCCCATTTCAGAGGTTTATTGACGAATGCAAGATTAATGCAGATCGTGTTGAATGAAGATGTGACATGTCACATGGAAAAAGAGGGTGTAGAGCAGCAACTTTCCAAGTGAGGTCCCTGGAACAACATTACCATCACTTGGGGATATCTTAGAAATGCAAATGTTAGGGCCCCAACCTGACCTACTGATCCAGAAACTTCTGTGCTTTAACAAGCCCTTCAGGTGAATCTGCTGAGCACTGAAATTTGAGAGCCTGGTGTAGCTTATCGTTATCAGGTGAGTTTACTTCGAAATCATCAACTGAGAATGTCTCCATTTCTTTATTAAGTGGAGAAGGTATGTTTTTCCCCCTCTCCTTTCTCATCTCTATGTTGTTTAAGTGTCCCCACCCTAAAGGAAGGCTCTGTTGGGAGAAATAACTGTATTTGTATCCTGATGGGAACGATTCTGGTAGAAAAAACGATGATATAGGAGAGAGGGTATAAAATTATTGGAATATGTGCTTCAGTAGATGAGAATGGAAGGATCTAATGTGGAAGTGGCATGAGATAGGAACAAAGAACTCATCTATGGTAATAGGCAAGAAGGCAGACAGCATGGGCCTAGAGGCTGTGGCAGTGGAAGCCTGTGGAAGGATCTTACTGATTCAATTTTCTCAGTGATGTAGGAAGCAAAATCATCAGCTGTGAGTGAGGATGCAGGAGTTTTGGCATGCTTGGCAACACATCCTGTGGCCAATACTCTATGAAAACGGTCACTCTCAAACATTGCTCGTGGCAGTGTGGAATTAAAATGACTCCTAGGGAGATAGCAATATTTCTATTCTTTGAAACAGCAATCTCACTTCTAGTAATTTAGCCTGAAGACGCCCCTCCAGAAATAGGAAACAACACACGTGCAAGGTTGTTTATTGCGCCATTATTTGTAATAGCAAAATATTCTAAATAACCTAAGTGACCATGCATAGGGGACTAGTTGATGGAATATTCTGCAATGGTAGAAATACTACAGAAGGTCTCCACAAGCTGACATAGAGTGATTTTCTGGCTACATTATTAAGTGAAAAATGCAAGGTACAGGAGAGTTTATGTAGTATGCTATCTTTTGTGTAAGAAAGCAAAGGGAATGGGAATATATACATATTTTTATAAAAAGACAATGATAAACCAGAAACTAAGAAAAATGGTTACACATAGGAGGTAGGTAGAAATTGGGTAAAGGGAACAAGGATGGGGATAAGATTTCTCTGAGTATCTTTTAGTATAGTACTTCTAAATAGTCTTATTGAGATATAATTCAATACATAAAGTTCACCCTTTTAAAGTATACAATTAAATGGTTTTTAGTATGTTTGAAGTTTTGCCTCAATGACCACCCTCTCATTCTAGAATATTTTCATCAATCCCAGAAGAAACTCCATACCTGCTAGTCATCCCACTTGCCCTACTTCTCCCAGCATTTGGCAACCACTAGTATACTTTCTGTCTCTATGAATTTGCCTATTCTGAATACTTCATATAAATGGAATCATATGATATGTGATCTTTTGTGTCTGGCTTCTTTCACTTAGCATAATGTATTCAAGGTTCATCTAGGTTGTAGCATGTATCAGTACTTTTAATAGCTCAATAATATTCCATTGTATGGATAAAGCCTTTTGTTTACCCATTCATTAATTTCATGGACATTTGGGTTGCTTCCAGTTTGGGGCTATTATGAATAATACTGCTATGAACACTCATGTACAAGTTTTTGTGTGGACGTATGTTTTTATACCTTGTGAGTATATACGTAGTATATACCTGGAATTTCCAGGTCATATGGTACTAGTATGTTTAACAAATTGAAGAACTGTGAAACTAGCAATGTATGAAGTTTCTAATTTCTCCAATTCCTTGCCGACATTTGTTATTTTCTGTCTTTTTGACTGTAGCCATTCCAATATCCATAAAGAGGTATTACATTGTGGTTTTGATTTCTTTACATTTCCCTGATGATTGTTGAGGTTGAGCATTTTCTTGAGTGTTTATTGTTCAAACCCTTTGCCAAGCTTTAATTTTTTTATCTTTTCATTATTCACTTCTAAGTGTTCTTTACATATTCTGAATTAGTCTCGTATATGCTTGCAAATATTTTCCCCTATTCTTTGAGTTTCCTTTTCACTATTTTGATAGCGTCTTTTGAGCCACAAAAGTTTTTCATTGTAACGAGGTTCAATTTCTCAGTTTTCATTCAGTTGCTTATGCTTTTGGTGTCATATTTAAGAATCCATTGCCTAACCTAATGTCGTGAAGGCTTACTCCTAAGTATTCTAAGATTTTCATACTTTTACTCTTTATATATGTGTATGATTCATTTTGAGTTTATTATTATATATGGTATGAGGCAGGTGTTGAAATCCATTCTTTTGCATGTTGGGAATGCAGTCGTCCCAGCACCATTCGTAACTGTCTTATCACTCTTGTTGAAAATCAGTTCACCATAAATGTAAAGCTTTATTTCTAGACTCAATTCTATTCCATTAATCTTTATTTCTATCCTCACCTGTACTACACTGTCTTTTATATTATTAAAATTATTGGGGTGACATTGGTTAATAAAGTCAAATAGGTTTCAAGTGTACAGTTCAATAATACGTTATATGTATGTTTCATTGTGTGTTTACCACCCAAGATTAATTTCCTTCCGTCACCATATAGTTGACTTCCTTTACGCTATGATCTCTCCGCTCCCCGATTTCCTTCTGGCTGTACCACACTGTCTTGATTAATCTTGCTCATAGTGAGTTTTGAAATCAGGAAGTGTGAGTCTTCCAACTTTGTCCTTTTTCAAATTGTTTTGGCTTTTCTAGGCCCCTTGTATTTCCATATGAGTTGTAGGATTTGCTTAATAATTTCTGAAAAAAACAGTAGCTGGGATTTGGGGAACAATTTCATTGACTCTGTAGATCGTTTTGGGGAGAGTACTGCCATACTAAAATATAGTCTTTGAATTCGCAAGCAGGATGTCTTCTCGTTTATTCAGGTGTTTAATATCTTTCAATGATATTTTCTTTTGAGCTTTCAGTGAACAAGTTTTGCACCTCCTTGTTTAGATTTAGTCCTGAGGATTTTATTTTATGATGCTGTTGTAAATGGAATTGTTTTCTTAATTTCATTTTGTTTTTTTAATTTATTTATTTTTATTTTTTTATTGCTAGCATACAGGAGTACATTATTCATATATCGATCTTATATCCTGATAATTGTTTGGTGAGTTGCTTAGGGTTCTATATATAAAAGATGACACCTTTTATATACAGGTAGAGCTAGAAAATATAATTTTACTTCTTTCTTTGTAATCTGGGTTCCTTTTATTTTATTTTATTTTTCGCCTAATTGCCCTTTCTAGAACCTCCAGTACAATGCTGAATAGAAGTGGTAAGAGTGGACAGCCTTGTTGTTCCTGATGTTTTGGAGAAGCATCCAGTCTTTCACCATTAACTATGCCATCAGCTGTTAGGGCATCCATAGATGCCCTTTCTCAGATTAAGATTCCTTTTATTCCTAATTTGTTGTTGTTGACAGGCTATTCAATTTTGTCTAATGCTTTTTTTCTGTGTTTATTGAGGGATCTTATCTTGGGAACTGCATACTGGAATATTTTGTGGTGAAATGTCATGATGAATATAGCCTACTTTTCTGTGATTTGTAATAGAGAAGTGTGGGTGTGGGTGTGTTATGAGATGGACTGGGTATAGTAAGGTGGTAAGAGTTGGCGAATGTAGGTGAGGGGTATATGGGTTTTGAAAATTAGAAGGAAAAACCCTGGATATCCTTTTACTAGTTTTTCATCAAAAGCTCCACAAGATGGCAGTAGAAGAACATTCTTAGCCTGTGTTTCTTTGCACCCTTTTCATAAGGTGACCTTATTTTCTGATTTGAGAATCAGGTTGTAAGATCCAACAAAGAATTGTGTTTGCTTTGTGAATACATTTATATGGTAAGTTATACAAAAGAATGCACACGAAATGCCGTTTGGCTGTATTACTCTATGGATTATTTTTATTGAAATCAATACCATTTTGTAAAATTTGGTCCACAAAACTCCCGAAGTGTATCTAAAATGCTGTCTGTATAAGCAGTTTTCTGAGACTTTCACCATGTCTCAAAGTGGTCAGTTATCACCCCAAAATTGAGAATCTTGAGGGGTTCAGGAAAGTAGCACCAGCTTAGTGCTTTAACTGCATTAGTGTTGGTAGTAGTTTAAGTCATTCCCTTTAATAACTTCTCTGAAAAGTGCTTGAGTTTAGTGAAGCTCCCTGGCAATGAGTGTATGTTAAATGGATTGATGTAGGAACAAATAGATGTGGGTGAATGGGAGTCACACCTAGATGTGAATATGACACTTATGTGTCCCTTCTCCTTATCCCACACCCCAAATCCACACACCAAGATAAAATGTATTTAGCAAAATATTTATGGTCACATAAAGTAAGTCCCTACCAAACAAGATCAGTCATTTGCCTCTGTTTATTTATTTACTTTTTACTCCCTATACAAAAATGGTTTATCAGTCAGAGATGCTAGCCTTATAACACTTTCTCTTTATAAATATTTATCCAAAGAGGTCATTTTTTAAGATAACATGAGCCAAGCTTCTAGTCTCCTGTGAGTGTCACCTGTACCTCTTGCTTTTTTCCAAGAGTTCCCGGTTCATTCTAGGACTAGGTTTCTACAGATCGCCATGTGAGCAGTTTGCAGTGTGAGAGCCAAGTCACAACTGTCTTCTCCTTTTCATGCCTTAATCAAAGAGTGGGCTTTATTTTCTGTGGGATTGAAAACAACTTGGCTGGTAGCTGCCTTAAAATTTTGTATAGTAGCTGGATTTTAAAAGAAAATCCTTGTTAAGTGGCTTGATCTGGCATTCTTGGTGGTACGGAGTTTTTGAAAAGGATCATGGATTAGAATCAACCAAGGGAAAATAAAGTGCACATATAAGATGTGTTGGCAGTGCGCAGTTGTTTTAAAGTATCAGTTACTGCGTTCTTACCATTTTGTACCCTCCCAACTTCATTAGTGTTACAGAATTCCTTCCTGACAGACTGTGAGCTACTAGTAGTTAGAACTGGGACCGGAAGTCAGAGACCATAGTAAAATGGTCATGTCTTTCAAAAGGAACTTTTAACTTCTCTCTCCCTGCATTCTCAGTGGAAACACCATGTCATGCTACGTTGTTGGCTAAAAGAGCTTACATTTAATAAAGAACCAGTAAAGTAAATTATGACATCCATAGAATAGGTTGTATGTAGCTGTTGAAAATTATGACATAGATTTATAAATATTGACATGGAAAGATATTCGAACTGAATTGTAAGAGAAATAGAATGAATTACAGAACACTATATAAAGTATGATCCTAATTTGAAATATATATTTGCTATTTTATGTTTAGAAAATAAGATCTGAGAGACCATAAACTAATTTGCTTAAAGTGGTTAATTTTTGTTGTGACGGAGGGGGGAGTATTGCAGTACAAGGGGACTTATATTTTTGACTTTTTATATTTTTCTGTTGTCTGGATTTTTTAATGAGAATGTAATCTGAATAAATAATGATATAAAGAGAGCATATGTTGGCACAATCCTCTGAGACCTTCACATGCTGAATATAATTGTTGCTCAGTATAATCAATTCTGTCATTCATCTCGAACAGACTAAAGGCAAATAAAGCTAATTAATTAACTTATATCTTTTCTACATTTGAAACTGTTTACAATATTAAAAGACCTGAAATGGAACAATAAAAATAGATGTATAAACTAAAAATCACAAATTGTTTAGAAGAAATGAGGTAATCATTTAGAAGGAATGAAATAATTACACCAGGAATATGGAATGACTACAATCCTGAATAGACTGTAGAGTTTAGCTCTGAGATTTCTGGTTCCCAAGCAAAAAAAAGCAAATAGCTTTTTGGCTCCATTGTTTGTATTTATGTTTATATTTATACTAAAGGAAGTGTATTACCAGAAATATAGTGTATGGCATCTTCTGTAAGTAACATTGAGTGACGTATTGGGCAATGTTTTTATTATGTTTAAAAAAGACACAGAAACCTTTGACTGAATATTTCTCTATAGAAACACAACCAAAATATGAAATCACAATTCAATTACTGAAAAAATCTCTTTAGATAAACTGAAGGAATATAGTCTAGGTATATGTATTCCTGATGATCCAAACAAATCATTTTCAAATCTGGCTACACACTAGAATCAACTGGGGGCCTTTTAGAAATTCAAATTCCGTGGTCCACCATGCATCTTCAGAGATTCTCATTCCAAAGGTCTAGCATTGGACTTGAGAACCTATAACTATTGTTGCTCTGTGCATATTGTGATGCAAATCATGGTTTGGGAACCACTGATCTGCTATGCACAACAAGCACAGCACGTTTTCCTCTAGGAAATGTTTTATTTGAAGGTAAATAAATTAAGGACACATTTTACTAAAAGCAATTATGAATTATGAAGCATTAATTTCTAAAATAAAATACGAGCCTCAGACATTTAATGCATGCAAGGGCTCATTTGGGGCTATATTTCCAGACCCTAAGGAGGCAGAGTTCATGTCTCACTACTGTTAATGTATTTTTGATGGGAAATTTTTTACAGTACAAGAAAATCGTATTGGGGTTCAGTGCTTTAACGATACTTGGAAGGACTAGAAGATTGGGATCGGGAGGTCACCACTCCTGTTGCCTTGACTACCTCTCTCCCCACAGAGCTCAGGGATTACCAGTGACACTCAACCAACAGTGACAGCAGCAGCAGGAAGACAACCTTTGCCTTACTCCCACTTGCAAAATCTGTGTAGTGCATCTCATTGGCCAGATGGAGTTCACATCCAGAATTCTAGCTGCAAAAGAGCCTGGGAAATAAAGTTGTTAGTTTTTCCATCTTCATAGTGTATAAGCAGGTACATGGAAGAGGGCAGGAATAGATACTGAGTGTCAAGGACAGTCATGAATTACAAGTGCTGAGCAGCTGGATCTAACTGGATAGGGCAGGCCTGAGACACAAAATGTGGAGATATTGACATCCTTGTAAAGTTGAGTGACATATTGTTTCCAGATAGGCTAAAATGGAAATTAATATTTTCCCTTTTATAGGAGGCATTCTATAGATGGCTGTGTCCCCAAAATGGCATTTGTTATGGCACTGACATCTGAGCCAAATATCTTCAATTGAGAATTTGTTAATAACATTTTTCCCAAACAATAAGTTGTTTATGAAAAATATTTTAAGTATGTATGTGACTGAATCTGAGCAATATGTGAACTATATCTTATCGTTTTGCTTGGGCGTGTGGGTGTGTGTGTGTGTGAAGTCTTCTTTACAGAGCTAAGAGATAGATGGGACATTCCCCTGATTGTCAGACATTGGTTAACATTGATTATTCAAGGTTAACTTCAGCCTGCTTGTGGTTGTGTTGGCTTAGCATCAGAGGAAGCACTTTTCTGAGAGGATGACAGTAATGATAGATATTTATTGGGTACTTTTTCTCTGCCTAACATTGTGCTAAGTGCTTTACATATATTATTTCTCAAATCCTTATGATAACTCTTTGAGATATTTGTTACTATGCTCATTTTACAGATAAGAAACAGGCTCAAAGAGATTAGATAACTTTAAGGTGACAGAGTTAGTACGTGGTGGGGTCAAAACTTGAACCCAGGTGTCTGATGCCAAAACTTCCACTCCTTTACATGACATTGAGGAGAACCTCAGAAATTACTTATTTTATTCTCATAATCTCCTTAGTCCCTCTGTTTTGGCCAAATGTATGACCAGATTCAGGAGCTGCAATATTGAGGGTAATAGTGTGTGTAAGAGGGGAAGGGATTATTTTTAGTATAGGCTAAGATACCCACTAAAGGACACAGACAGACCAAAAGTCCCGGTGAGGATTTGGAGAAGAGAGAACCCTTGCACACTGTTGGTAGGATTGCAAAGAGGTATAGCCACTATGGAAAACAGTTTGGAGGTGCCTCAAAAAATTAAACATATAACTACTTTATGACCCAGCAATTGCACTTCTGGGTGTTTATCCAAAGAAAAACAAAACACTAATTCGTAAAGATCTATGCACTCCTATGTTCATGGCAGCACTATTCACAATAGCCGACATATGGAAGCATCCTAAGTGCCCATCAATAGATGACTGGATAAAGAAGTTATGATACATATGGAATATTACTCAGCCATAAAAAATGTAATCTTACCATTTGCTGAGTGAAATAAGTCAGGCAGATAAAGATAAATACCATATGATTTTTCTTATATGTGGAATCTAAGGAACAAAAGAAACGAACAAATGAAAACAGACTCACAGATAGAACAAATTGGCGATCGCCAGAGGGGAGGGTTGTTTCCTGGCTGTGTGTAAAAAATTAAGGGATGAAAAAGTCCAAATTATTAGCTTTAAAACAGTCACAGGGATGTAGAGTACAGTGTAGGATATATAGTCAATATTATTGTAATGGCTGTGCGTGGTGCCAGGTGAATGCTAGAGTAATTGGGGGGCATGATGTTGTCTGAAAATGCTTCTCAGGGCAACTGAATATATCTTATATATTACTGTTTAAGATGGCTGATCAAAGGCTGACAACGTCATAGAATTTTGTAAAGCCATAGTATTGACACGATGTTATAATCCAGTAGATAAAGCAATCCGACTCAAGAAAATTCAAGTTCTTTGGGGATGGTGTCAGTTTTCTCCTCCATCAGTCCTTAATGGTTTCATTAAGAAATTAGAAATAGTCACAGGGATGTAGAGTACAGTGTAGAGAATATAGTCAGTAATGTTGTAATGGCTGTGTATAGTGCCAGGTGGGTGCTAGAGTAATTAGTGGGAATCACTTCGTAATTTATAGAAATATCTAACCACTCTGCTATACACCTGAAACTAATATAAAATACTTTAAAAAAAGAGGGGAAGGGAGTATTTTGAGTACAAGCTAAGATACACACCCAAGAATGCAGGCAGACCAAAAGTCTGTCTGATTATTATTCTTGTTATTGAATAATCAACTGTTCCAGAGCAGACATAAGACAAGACCCCTCTCATATTTCCTCCTCACATGCTATTTCCAGTGTTAGATTGTGGGGCGAGGCTCTAGTACCTTCTGTGTATTCCTATAATGTCTGGAGTTCAGATAGTGACATATATTGGAGAAAATAACAAGAGAGAAAAATAACATGCAATTGTCCACTGTCTTATCTAAACAAATTCTGAGTTAAAGAGGAAGTGAGGAGGAAGAGAATAATTTTCATCCAATAGAAAATACTCAATGAAACAATAAAATAAGCACAGTTATCCTTATCCCATGCTTCTGATACAGTATTTCTCAAATAAGTCACCATTAGTACTTTGAGAGAGACTGTCCTTCATTGGGAAGGGTGGTCCTCAGTAGATTGTTTAGGGTCTCTGTCTTCAGTGTCAAATATCCCTGAATTCATTCCCTGGAGAGGCAGGATAGGCCAGGGTTCTGCCTCGTCCAACGTGTTATTCTGAATAGGGAATGCTGCTTCCCTGTGGGCCATTTCTCCACGGAAAACTGCCTAAAACACAGATAAGTAGTTTACTCAAAGAAGGATCAACAGATAAAATGCAGGGTGCCTGCTTAAATGTTAATTTCAGATAAAAAATGAATCTTTTTTTTGTGTGTAAGTATGTCCCCCCAATTTAACTGGGTGTCCTGGATTTTTACTTGCTGAACCTGGTAAATAACCAGGCAACTCAATCCCAAGATTAGTTGGCATATCCATTACGTAATCAGTGCTCGCTCTGCAACTTGAAGGCAGTCCTGTCCTGTTTAGTGTGACTTTAGACAGTATGCTCACCAATGCTGTGTATCATCCTCTGTGTTTGTTGAGCAGCTTTCACATGCAAAAGCCATGCCCTGCAGGATGCCAAAATAGAGTTATTTAGAATACTTCAAATTATTTAGCTTCTCCGTGATGAGAGAAGAGAGTTGGGAAGAACTATGTATTAGGGCTATCTTCTTGAGGCCCTACTATGTGATAAGAGCGGAATCAGTTTATATGCTACAGGAATTTCGAAGGTTTAAACAAGGAACTCATGTTCCTCTGAGGAGTCTTATAGAAGCATTCAAGTCATTTGACAGTGAGATTTCTGTAGAGCAGCATCGTGAGGTGCTGAGAGGCCCTTGCTGGGAGTGACTTCCTCTTCCTCTTTAGATTAGGGGGCTTGATCAGGTCAGATGCTTGTTAATGAATGAATTTCACATATCAGGCAGATGGTTCTACAGATAAGAATACGACCCATCCAAGTATCGGTCTTAAGCCAACCAGGTCTTTACCCCAAATTCTCAGGACTCCAAAAACCGAAAAAACACTTTTTATCACTAACACCTTGTCTTCCCATTCGATTTTATTAATGACACTGTGTACATGGAAGTACCTTGCAAACTGTAAAGATAGTTAAAGGAAATAACTGAAATAATATTTTTGGTCTTTGTTTTAAATGTGAAGAAACAGATAGACATCAGACAAATTAGAGTTCCAGATGAGTTAAATAGGTAGGTAGAAGGTATCATCCTGAATGTATGTTTGACAACTTGCTTTATTTACTCAAGATTATTTTTGAGATTTATTTGTGTTAATTCAAATATTTAGTCCATTTATTTTAACTGGTATGATATGCCACTCTATGAATAATGCATAGTTTTATTTATGCATTCCCCTACTGATGGATGATTAGGTTGCATTCACCTTTCTATTTATTTATTTTATTTATTTATTATTTTTAAAATTATTTTTTTTACTATAATGTGTATGTCTCCTTGTGCACATGCATGAAAATTTCCCTAGGATAGCAACCTAGATGTGGTCAGATGCTAGTTATGCAAATTAAAAATCACCCAGAACAATATCATATATTACTTATGCATACACACATATAGAGACAGGAATAAGAACATTCATGGAAAATATACACACCAACTTCAGGGAGTGGTTACTCGGGGGGAAAGGAAGGGCAAAATGGGAGGGGTTTGGAGCTTGAGCTATAACGTTTTAGTTCTTAGAAAATGGAGAAAGTTCAGAAATGTATATGGCAAAATTTGAACTTTTGTTAAATCTGAGTGGGAGTACATGGGTGATATTGCTTTCTGTATGATATAAATATTTCATAAGCGATAATGAAAAATACTAAGTTGTATAACTAAAAAGATAAGCCAAAGGAATTTGGAATACTCACCCCTATGTGTGACCACTAGTTTATACTCAGATTAAAGTCAAAGAGTATAGAATTCTCCTTTCCTTTAGCCCAGCTCAGAGTCACCCCATGAAGTGCCAGACTCCCAGGAACAGGGGACATACTTGTTCAAACCAAAGCAAAATATACCAAAAACAACAACAAAAACAAAAACAAAAACAAAAAACCATGTACAGAAACTTCCTAAATGAACCCCTGTTCAATCATATTTCACGCTCTCTGATGAAGATGAGGATCCAGTGAAAGATTTTATAAGATGAATGGTTTAAAATGGAGGCATGGCATTGCTAAAGCTAAAAGAGCTGGATTTTTCCATTGGCAGTTTCTTGACAGTTGTAGTGACAAATCACATGAGGGAGCTATGGGCAAAGGGAACTGGAAGAGGATGCCAGGAGTGGGGGGTGGGGGGAATATTTTGCTCTGGAAACAGACAAAAGCACTGTCTGAAAGCCCTGTCCAACTACCTTTCTTAGGCCACTTGCTATTTGAGCAAGGGTGAACGCTCTCTTGCAATTGCACTGTTGATCTGAAAATAGGAAGGCGATAGGAATCTCCTGCTGACTCCTCAATCCCAAATCTAAACCAATTCAAAACAATAGGTAGCTAACACTCAAATGGTAAATGTTGAGAGAAGACATTTTCCACCCTAATTAAATACCAGGTCTTCTTGCTATGTGATGTTACTGGTAGGATGAATTACTGAATTCTGACACTTAGCTATTTGATTAACAAACATAATGTTAAAAGACAGGAATAGAAATCCAAAAGCTCTATAAGCAGGCAACAAAAATCACATTTGTGCCTAATCAGAAGGTTATTTAGTATTAACCAGTACTTCATACTTTGCAAGTATTACCCAATTGTTAATTAACATAATCTAGCAAACTGGCAAGTAGTTTATTATTGTTTGCTGACCAGAGCCTAATCAATGCAGAAGCCATTTTATTTTAGATAAAACCACACTCATGTGGAAATTTTTTGCTTTATATTTTACTGCCACATAAATTCACCCATATCGCATTGCACATGTCAGATTAATCTACCTATATTAACAACAGAAGTGAAATTATAAAAGAGATCCCAGCCAGTCATCCAGACTTATTCACCAGCAAAGAATTCAAAAACAGCTCTGTGTTCCCCTGTGCCCAGAACCCACATACAGCAGAGGGCTTTGTCCTGGTTGCAAATCTGACCATGCAGGAGAAATTTGCTAAAGCGGCTTCTGCGCATGCAGTAGCATCATCGGGTCTGGCCACTGCTGTGCTTCTTTGCCAACAACTGCTATTGAACATTTGCCACCTACCCGGCTGCTGCCGAGGCTCAGGATTAGATGTGGGCATGCCAGCAACCCTCACAACTTCATCTGTTGGCGCGGCAGGCAGACGGGAGCCAAGCAGCGTGGCAGAGGGAGAAACCTTTGAAATCATCAATTTGAACATCCCGTTTCGAATTGGCAAGTCTGAAGGGGACAGGAGTACACGGGACTTGAAGTCAAAAGGCCAGCAATGGGGTAGGGTGGGGGAGAGGAAGGGACACCATCCATTTGGGAGCAGGGTGGGTAGAGAGAGACATTCTTCTGATGGGGAGAGTGCGGTTGGCAGATGAGGTTTTGTTAAGTGTAACGTAAAGGGATTCCAGCTTTGGCACTGTGGGCCAAACGCTTCTTTGTTACAGGTTGCTGTCCCGTGCACTTGTAGGATGTTTAGTAGAATCCCTTGCCCTTCCCCACTAGATGCTGGTAGCACCTTCCCCCTTGTTCCATCAGATAGGACAACAAAAATGTCTTCAGAAATTGCTAAGTGGAGACAGAATCATTCCTGGTTGAGAACCACTGGTGCAGCATGGTGGCCTTCCCAGCAGGCTGCGTTATGCATTTCGGTATGCTAAATATGCTCAGATTTACCTGCTATCATTATAAGTACATGACTAGATAAAGACAGAGCCACCCACACAGAGAAGGTCATGTCAAGAGAGAGGCAGGGATTAGAGGGGACACAAAGATTGGCAGCAACACCAGAGGCTCAGAGAAAGGCCTGCTAAGAGAAGATGCCTTGTCAACTCTTTCATTTTGGGTGTCTAGCCTCCAGAGCTGTGAGACAATACATTTCTCTTGTTTAAGCCTCCTCTTTTGTGGTAACGCTTTAATGGAAGCTAAAGTTAGTCTATTAACAAAGTTGCCTTGCAGGGTGGATATTTGAAGCAGTCTGTCTGTCACAGCCGTGCTAGCTCTGTTTTGGCCTACCTCAGTTTACTAATTGCACTTTGTATCAGTAACTTGGGCCTGCCATGGAATTGAGGTCTGCTTTGCAGAACCTCAGATTAAAGGTCAATGGCAAACGCAACCAAACCCCATGGTATGTCCATTCCTATCCTCCATCCCTGTCCTGAATCTTCCTCTCTGATTATTTCACTCAAAGTCAAAACACACAGTAGAGTAAGCATCTTTCTCACTTCGCAGACAGCCCGCCGGAGTCTGAGCAACACAAACTCACCCAGTCTTCTGTCCTTATGACAAAGTTAGTTAGATCTCGTGCTCCTGGCACCTCTTCTTTCTTTCTTCAGTTCTCATTCCTGAAAAGTGCAGCTCAGCACAAAAACCAGCTTCAAGGGAGCCTGTGTTTGCTTAGGACACATAAGGAGATGACTTGAGGTGGACTGACAGGGGCCGTTGATGATTTAAATTTTTTCTTTTCCATTTTTAAGTCTAGGGACTTTGGCATGGTCAGAAACACCCTAGCCCTTGGCTTCGGGGTCTCCCAGGGGTTGGAGGTCTCTGTGGCCCAGGGAAAGTGGATGGAGAAAAGAGAGAACCTGCAGTGGGAGGACTCGGTTTCCGAAGTGGTGTCTGCCCCCACCTGGCCTGTGGCCTCTTAATTTAACTCTTACTCAGCCCTGACAGGGCCAGCTGGGCACACAAACAAATTTGCTGTTTCAGAGTGCAATAGAAGTGGGAGTATTTGTATGGAATAAAGTTTTACTTTTTTTCTTAAAAATTGGGGTGTGGGAAGACATGATAACAGCTCCCATTGCGTATGTGCCTTTGATGCACCAAGTGCTTCGCAGAGCTGCTTCACAGCATTAGGATGACTTGGGGGATGGAGATTATTAGACCTATTTTTGAATGATATAATTAAGTCTCAGAGAAGTAAAAGGGTTTGCTCTGAGTTTGCACAACTCCAAAGAGCAGAGACCAATTTGAATCCAGATCTTGCTGAAGGCAAAGGCCAAACTCCTTCCATAACATGACACTAGCTCATGTCACCAGCTAGCCCTTGCTCCTCCTGAAAGCCCAGAGGTCTTCATGGTGGAGAACATGGATGCAGTGGCCAGAACCACCTCGCTTCCCAGATGTCCATGTCTTAACACATAGAACCTGTGAATATGTTTCCTTACATCATGGTGTTAGTGGTTAAACTGTGTCCTTCCCCAGAAGATCTGTTTATACCCTAATCCAAAATACCTCTGAACGTGACTTATTTGAGAATAATGTCATTGCATATGTAGTTAAAATAAAGTCATGTTGGAGCAGGACAGGCCCTTAAACCAATAGGAGAAGGAAATTTGGACATAGGGACATCCAAAAAGGAGAAGGCCACGCGACTGTGGAAGCAGAGATTGGAGTGCTGCAGCTGTAAGCCAGGGAACGCCTGTGGCTGTCAGAAGCTGGAAGTGGCAAGACGGATCGTCCTCTAGGACTTTTGGAGGGAGCGTGCCCTGCTGACAACTTGATTTCAGTTTTTCAGCCTCCAGAACTACAAGAGAATACATTTCTATTCTGTTAAGCTACCCAGTTTGTGGTACCCTGTTATGGCAACCCTAGAAAACTAATACACGTGGCAAAAGAGACTTTGCTGATGTGATGAAGGGTTTGCACCTTGAGATGGGAAGGTGGTCCAGGTTGACCAGGGTGTGCCCAGTGTAATCACAAGGGTCCTTGGAGGAGACAGACAGGGAAGCAGCATAGTCAGAAGCAGAGAGATTTGAAGATGGACGAAGGGGCCATAAACTAAGGAATATGGATGGCCTCTAGAAGCTGGAAAAGGCAAGGTAATAGATTCTCTTTTACTGTCTCCAGAAGGAACACAGCCCTGACAACTTGATTTGAGCCCACTGAGACCCATTTTGGACTTCTGACCTTAGGATAGATGTATAAGATAATAAATTTGTATTGTTTTAAACTAGTAAGTTTGTGGTAATCTAATACAGCAACAGTAAGTGATGAATACGCCGGAAAACCTGGCAGTCTCACTTCTGGCCAGCATCCAGCATCCAGCTGCTCTCTTGGACACCAGGGTTAGAATGAGGACCTGCGCTATTTTGCTCACATATCTCTGGGTCTATTCTATGAACAAGAACAAAACATATTACAAAGCAGATGTTTCTCCAGACACTGACAATACTATCCAAATTGAAAGGAGAAAAGATAGTCCACAATGAATGAAAATGTGTGATTGATAATAACAGCTAATATTTTTAGAGAGCTTTACATTTTGCAAAATGCTTTCTCTGGTACATTTTATTTCATTTTCATAATGGCACTAAGAGGAAGACAGGATAGGGATCCTATCACATTATATGCATAAGAAAACTGTTTCAGAGATGTTAAATTACTTGCTCAAGATCACGAAGCTGGTAAGTGGCAGAGCTGGGACATGAAGATAGAGGTTCTGATTCTAAGTAGAAACCTTTTCTACAAATCATACCTTCTCCCGCCAATGTAGTAATTTTTGATTTAAAAATAATCATATAATGGCCACAAATTTTATAGATCACACAATTTGGTCTCAAAAGTTAGTTCACTATTTATATAAGTGAATTTAGCTTCCTTCCTAAGTCCCGAATCTGCCAGATGGAGCAAGATATTATCTCAGTTACTTTCAGGTCTTAGCTCACATTCGCATCCTCCTTCCCATCCTCTTCTCCCGAGTGCCTTCTAGATTATGGGGGGTTTATAAAACTTTAGGGCATGCGGAGAGGGAGGGTCATGCTAGCCGCTGCTGTGATGTACACTGTCCCTTATGAATCTTGCCCACTATCACCTCCATGGAGCATCCTCTGGGACTGTTGCAGCCCTATCTGGCCTTTATCCAGCATTGTCCCATCCTCACAACCATGAGTCTTTGGGGTTTACCAGCTTATACTTTCTCTTGAGAATAATGGAACATCTCTCAACATACCCCGTCATCCCACCACTCTCCACACACACCCTTTGGCACTGTCTCAGGGTCTTATTTTGCCCTTGACAGTGCCAGCAGTTATGTGTACTATTGCTATGCTGTGGTGGTGCAAGGAACTCCTGCCAGGCTGTCATCTTACAGTCACCATTTCTGCCATGGGCTTCAAAAGCTGAAATTCAAGACAGGAACATTAACGTGGTTCTCTTCTCTGTATCTCTGCAGTGATAGTCTTAACCTCTGTGTGAAATCCTCTAGCTGTTTGGGCTTAAGTGGTACAAGGACATGTTACTGTGGGAAAACAACAATGAATATTCCAGAATATTCTACCACTGAGTCATCTTAACTAAACTATCAGCTACATATTGGCAGTGCATTAGTGTTTGGGAAACTTTGCCATGACTGCATGTTAAAAGATACTGGCTTCAGAATAAGTAAGTAGGTCATGTTGTATACATATAATTTAATGCTGATTAAAACTTGGAGAAGTTACTTAATTTCACCTAGCCTTGATTGCTGTCTGTACAATGGGGTTTAGAAGGATCAGATCCAGGTTTTTTCAGGGCTCAAAGCTTATACCATTTGAGGGTCCCTCTTGAAGAAAAGTAATATGAAATTACTAAAGCAAAACTAGGTGTAAGAGGGAATATTTGATTCATTAGTGTCCAGCTAATCCACGTCTGGGGGAATAACAACCTCTGGGTTTCTATCTCAGGATTGGTGAGGAGCCCAGAAGTAATGGATGTGAGAATGTTTTGTATACTGTGAAGTGCGGTATGGCTACAAGTTCGGACAAACATTAAAATGATTAATTTGATGTGTTACATAGAAATTGTTAGTCTAATTACATGTAGGAAATTTTACATGATCACTCTTCTGAGGTGCATTCCATATTATCTCGGAAATAATACTTTGAATGAGAAAAACCAGTTAAAAGGGAGCCTTTGAACTCAGGGCTTAAAAGAGATCGAGCTGACACTAAGAGAAATCAGACTATTCTAAAACAGATACAGAGAAAAAGAAAAGAAAAATATGCAGGTTTGAGAGGTGGCAGTGCCATTTTTTTGTGTAACGAACCTGAGCATTGTTTCAGAATTGGAGTGTGGTGAAGTGAACCTAGAATTGGGGGCCATGAGAATTGGATTCAAGTGTGGCTCTGCCCTAACTCACTGTGTGACCTTGAAATGGTATCTCATCTGGTCTGGATCTCATTTTCTTATAATTATTCTCTTTTATGCTCTCATGTAAAATGAAATGATTATACTAGGTAGTCTCCAAAGTTACTTCCTCATTCATTTTTTAAAAATTTTAAAACAATTTGAGTTCTTTTGTTATAAATGACAAATTCTAATTAAAAATAATTTAAGGAATAAAAAAACAAATTTACCTTACAATAACTGAAATTCAAAATTCAATGATTGTATTAGTCAGAAGAATAGACATAGCTAGAAAACAAACTCATTAATTGGAAGATAGCCCTGAAAAATTTCTCCAGAATATAGTTCAGAAAGACAAAGAGATGGGAAATATGAGAGTTAGATGAAAGACATGGAGGATTCAGTGAGAGGTTTAATGTAATTGGTGTTTCTGTTGGTGATAGCAGAGAAAAAGACAATCTTAAAGAACTAATTGCTGAGAATTTTCCAAAATTACTCAAGAGAATTCAATTCTCAGGTCCAGGAAGCCAAAATGAATCCAAAGCAGAACAAAGAAATCCTCATCTAGAGATACTGCAGTGAACCCACAGAACAGAAAAAAAAACTTAAAGAACTAATTGCTGAGAATTTTCCAAAATTACTCAAGAGAATTCAATTCTCAGGTCCAGGAAGCCAAAATGAATCCAAAGCAGAACAAAGAAATCCTCATCTAGAGATACTGCAGTGAACCCACAGAACATCGAAAAAAAAAAAAAAAAAAAGGATATCTTAGAAGCAGGCAGAAAAAAACGACAAATCACTAAAATGGAGTAGCAATGATGAATGACATTTCGACAGGTACAATTAAAGTGAGAAGGCAGTGGAATCGTATCTTCATTAGGATGATAGAAAATAGTCATCAACCTAGGTTGTACACACAACAAAAATATTTTTCAGAAATGAGGCAATAATATTTTCAGAAAAACAAAAAATTAGGTGTTTATTATCAAAAAAACTCTTATGGACAAATTTAAGGCTATACTTCAAACAGGAAAAAAAAATGATCTCAGAGAGAGAGCCTAGAAGATAATAATAAGGAATATGAGTAAAGATGCTGATTAATATGTATGTAAATCTAGAGAAACATTGATGATACAAAGAAATAAAAACAATATCTAATTTGTGAAGTAAAAAAATAAGCCAGAAGTAAAATATCAGACAATGAGAACATATAGCACTTTGAACTACTCTGAGCCACTGATTCCTATGCTTTCTGGACCTAATGGTTCAGATAGGGGTAGATCTGGACTTTAGATTCGAATCAATATCTGCTGCCATTTGTTGAAACCATTTGAAACAGGGTGGACTCATGCAACTGTGTGCCCTGGAACATTGGGCATGCCTCCAAGCTGGTCAGCTGTGCTTATATTGCAGCTAGTCTAGCACTTTATCTTAGGGATTCCAGAACTAAGACCAAATGGAAGAATGGCTATTGGGTTAGACACCTAGAAGTCACTGCCACAGTTGTATAGTTACACCTGTTTTCTTGAAGTCATGGCTGGAGAGGATGAGGCTCGGGAGAGGTCACAAGTTTGACAGTTTGGCAGAGAAGGAGAAATAGTCAGATTTTTCTGACTCCAAGTTTAATGTTCTTTTCTCAGCACTATGTAGTCTCCTTGTTCTTACAGCAAAGTTGTTTTCCATCCATAACTTTTTGACACAAGAGTGTTTGGTTAGAGGCTAGTATTTAGATCTGATTTCAGACACCTGTCTGGATTATCGTCTCAGTTGAACCTGGTCTACAGCCACCTCAAGGGGGATGAACTCAGGACCTATGGGCAGATGAGCCCAATCTGAAGGAAGCCTCCAGTGAACTGGAAAATAGCTTTCTTCCTTCCAGGAGTCACTTGAAATACCAGCTCTCAAGGGTCTCAGACCCTTGACAGCATGGGGGTCACCTGACTATGAAGCAACCAAACACTATAGTTTGCCTAATTGACAAGAGGAGGTCTTTTTAAGTTTGTGGGACTCTGTGGATGAAGGTAGATTATCTGGTGTGACATTAGAACAGGGGTACATTTCTGGGTAGCTTTGACATTTTTAATAAGAGAGTTGACATTTGATAGAGAGGTTGGCGAAGACCTAGTTGGGATCTTAGGTGGTCAAAACAACGATGACAATATGGTAGTTTTAGCAATGTTTCTGCTGTTTCAAGGCTACAGAATTTAGAAATAGACCACATATGAGTTAATCTTCAGAGATTTCAAGAAAGGGACTCCCCACCATGTCAGGAATACATCTGGAACATTTCGGAGAGAATTAAATTGACAGCGTCTTTGTATTAATGAAACTGTTGGACGGAAGAAAAGGCTCCTAAAGAGATCTTGACATTTTGGTAAGAGTATTTGTTTACACCACTCAACTTAACTCTGTGTTTTTATAGAATATGCGAACTTTTACTTAAAACAGGCCTTGATTACATGTTGCTTATTCTTTCAAAAATTTCTCCTTGCTGATTATTTCTACTCATCTTCCTCATACTCAGCTCAAATGACACTTTTCGGAGGAAGTGTCATCAAACCTCAATGTCTAGGAGTGATGTACATTCTCTGTGCTTTCACAGTTACCTGCATGGGATACTGTGGTATAATTTCCTGTTTACTGTCCATCTGTGTCCCCAGACCATGTGCCTGGCACATAACCAAATTTAGTGAATACTAGTTGAATAGAAAAATGAATGAATAGATTGCAAGTAAATTTTTGTGAGGATTTGTAGGAGAAAGAATTTGCATCTGATTGGGTAAAATATAGAATACTCCCTAAAGGATATATCATCAGAGATATTTTTTCAAGAATATGTAGGATTTTATAAGGTAGAGAAAAGGCAAGGGGAATTTCAGATGAAGGAAACATGAGCAAATCACAGAGGCAGGAGAGGTAAAGTATAATTGTGTAATGGCCAGTTCGGATTGGCTAAATTGGTGGTTCTCCAGCTCGAAGTGTATCAGAATCATCTGGAAGGCTTATTAAAACTCAGATTGTTGGGCTCCACCCTTAGAACTTTTGATTCAATAGTTCTGTGGTGGGGCCCAATAACGTATATTTTCAGCAAGTTTCCAGGTGATGCTGGTTGAGAGAACGCATTGTGAGAACTACTTGGCTGGAGAGGAATGGTAGATAAAGCCAGAAGATATATTGAGGCTGTACTGTGGAAGGTCTTTAAATGATAAGTTGAATATTTTGTTTTATTGGCTTTTATTGATGTAGGAGAATCATTGGTGAAACCTGAGTGTGGAACTAATTTGATCAGAGATATTGCTTTAGGAAAATTAATCATATAATAACCTAAAAGATGACTTGATGGAGGTGGGTAGTTGGGGGCTGGTGGAGAGATTTGAGCCAGAAGACATGGTAAGAGGTGACTCCAGTAGTCTAGTTTTCAGTAAACCAATCTATATGGCTGAACCTTACCTTTTAAAATATTAATGATTTTGGATGGAAATCTTCCTAAAATATATTACACACCCTTTGCTCTCTTACAGAGAGAATTCTAAACATAATACATCTTCTCGATGACTCCAAGTTATCATTCTGAACATCGATGATTGCACTGGGTTGTAATAGTGTGCTCTCACAAGTATGGAGGTGTAAAGAGCTTTGTGCCCAATTTTAAATGCTCTGGAACTGCTGCGAATTTTTAGTTTTGTGTCTTCTATTGATAGCATTTCTAACTCTCCCTTGGCAGTTCCTCTCTCTATTCTAATTGGCTGATTCTAATCTGCAATGGGCTGGAAAACCAGATATAATTGTGTGTAATGTTAAGAGTAAGTAGAGTGTGGGTGACGTACTCTTCTATGAATAAAGTCTATAAGCTTTGGGGTGTGAACTTTGCAACATTTATTTGGGCTGCTTACAGGTCTTTAGATGTTCTTCCTATTTTATGGCTCCGTTCCAGGTAAGTGAGATAGCCAGGAAGATGAGAAATAATGGATTGTCAATAGGAGTATTATGTCTTTTCTTTCCAAATAAGAATACTTGAAAGACTTTATAAAAGTCATAATTCTGAGTAAATTTACTTCCAAAGGTGGGGATAACATTTTAAAAGACAAATTGTTTTCAGATCACTCCCATCCCGATATCCCTTATCCTGGTAGTGATTGTAATTACACTCTAGATCACAAGTCATTTGTGATATTCTTCTTGAGAAGTCACCATAAAGGATGCAAAAAAGTTTCTGATATTTGAGATGATAAAAGGTGTTTATTAAAGTAATAAGATAAACCATTTTCTTGGTAGACTGTTGA
Organism: Pteropus alecto; assembly: GCF_000325575.1. Classification (NCBI taxonomy): domain Eukaryota; kingdom Metazoa; phylum Chordata; class Mammalia; order Chiroptera; family Pteropodidae; genus Pteropus; species Pteropus alecto. Next base: position 1,083,102 of record NW_006436301.1, on the reverse strand, counting down.
GAGGTAGGAAGGTAGGAGAGAATCCCATTTGGTAGCATATCAAGTCTCCGAACAGCCTGCCTCTTTTCAAAGAAGTGGAGTCTCACAAAAAGTCTTCAGGCAACTGCATATGGGCCCTGTGGAGTTTATTAACTTGTTTTTCACCAAAGTGTAAATGTTGTAGATCCAAATAACAGCAGTTGGGGGAGGGGAAAGGAAGAGAGGCTGTTAGACCAAAATATTTATCACCACAGTGACATCATAAACAACTTGCAAAACATTTACTTGTAAGTTTGTGTGTGTGTGTGTGTGTGTGTGTGTGTGTGTGTGTGTGTGTGTGTGTATTATTGACGGGAAAAAATGCTTATAAAGTCATGAAATTTTTATCTTTAAAAGAAAAAGCCAGAAAACAAGACCACAAATGACAAAACATCCTAGTTAGAGCCCAGATGGCTGCATAAAATAAATAGCCATTTCCTTGATGGAAGCATAGGCAATTTGGCTGTATGAAGCTGCAATTCCAGCAGAGATCCTTGAAACAGATGTTGATATTGCTTGTGCATCAAAACTTTCTAAAAGAGCAAGATGTTCAGGTAGTATGGGAAACAAATAACTGGTATCTTTAAATTCTTATGTCAGTGTCACGGGGAGACAGTGTTCTCCCAAAGAAAGATTGCTTTGAGATACCCACAGCAGAATACATAGGAACAAAAACTAGGGAAAATGGAATTTTTTATAGTTTTATTATAGACTGGGAACATCTTCCAAATCTCCAGGTTATTTGTGTTCATTTTGATCTTCCCATTCTGCCTCCCTGTGTAGCTCTGCCACCCTGAAGTCATGTCAGAGAGAATACTGCATCAGCCATTCCTTTGGGAGAAGACAAAGGGAGTGTAGGAAGGAGGGTAAAATTCTCTCATCTCAGGAGGATTAGTGGCCTACGTGAGGGTGGTTAGGACTCTGACAGATGGAGATAGGTGAGGAAAAGCCTTATAGGTAGAGAGAATGGCAAAAGCAAAAGTGTGATGTATCTATACATTGACGACCAGAGAGATATGGCTAGAACATAGGGTTTGTAGAGGAGAATGAAACATTGGAAAGAAGATTGGGAATATAGTATGAAAAGTAATGATTGACAAAATATGAATTCAAAAGCATTTTTTCAAGAAATCCTATAAAACTAGTGAATATTCACTTAGAAGTTGCCATCTGATATCTCATTGGGAAGAAGCAGTGGATTCCAGTAACTCCTAAAGCATTTACTTTTAGAATAAGAAAAGTATCAGGAATTTTAAAAGTAAGATGTATTTAGAAAAGTTCAGTTATCATAATAGAAGTTTTTACTAATAGAGAAAAATCATATATCTTTTTATACCTGTCCTGTAAAATATTCATCATCAGCAATAAAATGTATGTCACTAAAGATGCCTCAGATATTAAAGTAATACTAAGAAATTATTATGAAGAATTATATGTCAACAAATTGGAAAATTTAGATAAAATGGATGAATTCCTAGAAAATATAACATACCAAAACTCATTTGACAAATTAGAAACCAAAGAATTAAATCACTAATCAGAAGGAGCCTTTCCACAGAGAAAACTCCAGGCCCAGATGGCTTCACTGGCAAGTTCTACCAAATATTCAAGTAAGAAAAAAATTCTAATTTTGCACAAAATGTTCCAGAGAACAGAAAATGAGTGAACACTCCCTGACTTGTTTCATGAGGCCAGCGTAATCTTAATATGGATGGACAAAAACATTAAGAGAGAGGAAAAACAGAAGAAAATCTCATTCATTATAATAGATGCAAAATCCTAACCAAATATTAGCAAATAGAATTCAGCAAAATATAAATAGGATAAATCATCATGACAAAGTAGGATGTATCCCAGGAATACAAGATTACTTTTGCATTAGAAAGCCAAACAATATAATTCACTACATAAACAAATTAAAGGAGAAAAATCATATGATCCTCTCAACGGATGAAGATAAATCATGTGATAAAATTCAGCATCCTTTCATGATAAAAATTTCTGGCCAATGAAGAATAAAAGAAAACACTTTAATCTGAAAAGAAGTATTTATTAAAATCATACAGTAGAAGCAGACATGTCCAGAATGACAGAGTGGGGGCCTCCATAAATCAACTTTTCTAGAACTCGGGAAATTAGTTAAAAGAATGCAACAATTTTAGGAGTGTTCATACAAGAAAAACAGCTGAATCTCAGTAAGAATATCAGGGTCTATGGCTTTTAAACTTCTATTTCCACTCACCTGTCCACAGTTCCATGATGGCCTCGAAAACCAGTAGCCTCACAACCACTGGAAGCTGTATAAACTAGCAGCCTTGCAGACACTGGAGGGATGCACTGGTTTTGTAGCTCCTCAAAAATATCCCACCCGAGAGCTGTCATTATTTGACCTGTCTGGAAGGTTCCTAGAAAAGACCCATTCACAGGACTTGGCATTATTTGACCTGACTCAGCCCTCACTCTTCTAGAAAAGCCTTAATTCCAGGACGTTCATGGAAAGCAATCACTGGCAAGTGTTTAACTTCATTGTTACAAAAGGCTGTGATACCAGTTGGGGAAAACAAGAACATGACCAGAAATACAAATGAAAGATCTGAGAATGACATGTCAATAGGAGGCTTTGATGCCAGCCTTTATGTGAGAGTCTTGTCTGGTGAATACTAACTACAACAACCTTTCTGGTATGACCACAGGTCGGCACAGCATTCTGAAATGTTTTGGTCATTGCAATAATCTTGATCAGGAGATGAAAAAAATGCTTGAACAATGAGTACATTGGAGAAGAGGATCAAGCATAAGGGGCATGGCAATGTGATGAGAAAGAGACTTTTTATTTCTATAGAGGAATCTGAAAAATAAATTATATTTTCACCGGATGCCTTGGCTGAGTGAAGACTCAAAGACTCTTGGTTGATTACCAAAAGAATCCTATCTTATTTGGTCTCCAGAATCCTTCGAATAGAAAGTGATCCATGAGAAATCGAGCCATGGAGAAATACGGAAACCATGAATTCTGAATATTTGTTGGGCAGAAACTTTATTACTCTCTCCTTTATCAACACACCTGATTTCTAACGTTTCTTCTCTTTGCCTACAACCAGTTAACAATTCAGTTACTTATCTCCCTTAATAAAATAATTAACTTCAATTATAAAAGAGTAGGGGGCTTTGAGAGTTCTTACATATTTCTGGGGATCTTAGAAGTCCAAACACATGTGTGAGGCTGTGAGAAGTACTGAATTCAAACCAAACAAATAGCGACATCGCTTTTAGTGAGAAAAAAGAATAAAAGCTGATATAACTACTTTGAAAAATGATTTGACATTTTCTAATGAGGTAGAAAATGAAATACAACGATGACTAAGATAGTATACTCCTATGTATATTCTTTAAATCAGTACATGCTTGTAGACATGATAACAGTATTCCGAATTGTGAAAAACTGCAAACAAACCAAACAACCCTCATAGAATGTATAAGCAAATTGTAGAATATTATACAACAATAAAAATGAATTAACTGCAGCCAAGCACAATGTCAACGTAAGAAACATCCAAACTAGTAGAGATTTATGAGTTTATTTGAGCCAAACTGACGACAATTGCTGGGAAGCAAAATCTCAATGGTTTGAGAAAATGGTCCAGACAATTTTACAGTTTATTTTATACATTAGAATCAAAGGAGGAGACATAAGGAGGGTTACATGAGATCCATTGATGGTAGATTAAGGGGGCAGAAGAAAGCAATGCGGGGAATTCTCTGGGATTGGATAAAAAGTAAAACAGAGAGACTTGTACTTTTTATATTGGTGGGTACAGGGTAGTTAATGTTTATAGTACATAGAGATGGTATGTGGGGAACATGATAACAACGTGGTCTCTGTTCTGGTGCCAGTGGTGTGTCTTGAGGGGTCTGGAAATGATTGCTCTGACATTTCAAAGGTGTGTTATCTTAGATGCAAAAAGACAATAGACAGGCCCACTTAAGGTAAAGATTGACCTTTGTCAAGGAAGCTACAGGCCTAGGACATGACTATCCACCATGACCCACTTTTACTTGGGAATTTTTATGTTCAGACCATTCTATGTGGTTACTTTTGGTCTCAGAGTTTCTAAGGCCTGCCATGCTGGCCTCCCTTGAGCTTGTCAAGTTTAGTGTGTAGCCCCTTTTTCATCCACAACAACACAGATGAATCTTACAATTATTCTGCCAAGTGAAAAAAAGCAAGATGCCAAAGGAACATATAGTGATTTCATTTATAGAAAATGTAAAACCATGGAAATCTATACTGAAAGTTTTGGAAATGCATACGTATGTGGTTAATAAAAGCATAAATAAAAGCAAAGAAACAGTTACCATACAATTTAGGATAATGATGTCCTTCAAGGGGTTATGGTGATCTGGAGGGGATACAAAGGGCCTTCTGGGTACCAGCAACGATCTCTTTTTATCCTGGTTGATACCTTTATGCATCTCCTTCATCTGGCTCTTCCTGAGTTATATCCTTTTATGATCAACTGGTAATCTTGTAAGGAAAATGTTTCTCTGAGTTCTGTGAGCCATTCTAGCAATTATTTAAACCTGAAGAAGAGAGCATGGGAATCTCTGATTTATAGCTGGTCAGTTAACAAGTTGGTAACAACTGGGCTTGCGATTGGCATCCTGAGTTGGAAGAGGGTCATGAGAAACTCCAATCTGTAGCCCTTGATCAGAAGCAGGGTGATAACTTGGGCTTTCAACTGGAGTCTAAAGTTGGTGACCAGGGGACAGTCTTATAGGACTGAGCCTTTAACCTGTGGACTCTGAGGCTAACTCTGGGTAAGTAGTGTCAGAATTGAGTTGAATTGTAGGACACTGAGCCGATGTCCTGGAGAATTGATCGGAGTAGAAGGAATCCCTTTCCCCAACGAATTGGAATTGGGATCTGGACATTTTAGTGGAAGTTACTAGGTATTTATTATTATTTCATTTTCTTTATGAATGCTATATTTAACAAAAATGTAATAAAGAGCTGCTCTTGAAATTTAACTAAAAACAAGAACTTACCGTTTATTGTGATATTTATCTCAGCAAAAGAGATCTAGTGAGGTAAGTTTGCTGCTTAAACAGTCACATATAAAGAATGTGTCTCCATTTCTCTTTTCACATGGCTTATATATTTCTATTTATTATATAAGCATAGCTATATATTAATAAGCATATGTTATATATATATTCTTTGATAATTGTGTAATCGAAATATTTGAGGCATACAATACACATTTTATAATATAAATATATTAAATATATATTTTTTTTCTGGTGGAATACATATAATATATATAGCTATGCTATATAACTTTTAAAAAGGTGCTCTAGATATTGTTATTTGTATTAGTTGTCCTTGTGGTGATATATGTAAGGAGAAGGAGGTAGCTAATGAGCACTAATAGAAAAATCTAGAAGCCTGTAGATGAAAACTGTGAGAATTTATAGAAATTTCCTTTGAAAATTCTTCTCTTTTTTTCATAGCTCTGTAAACAATACTAGACTATTCTGATAGTTCTGCTCAACTCAAAAATCCATTTGTGTTAACTAACCATTTACCTCCATCAATTGCTCACTTTCCGATTCTGGTTCAGTGACTTGTATTGCCAGTGGCCCAGAGGACACACCATTTGGAATTTCTACTGGTTGCCAGAGATGCTGTTGACAGAGATAAGGCTTTATTGCAGAACTTTTCTACTTAAGAATTAAGGGACACAGATTGTCCCTTATTCCCTAGATGGCAATGTAGACAGGTCATACTCATGAGTGAGGCCTTTTAATGGAGGGATCATTGCTTTTAATATATCTAACCATCACACTCAGAATCCTACTTGTAACTCTTCTGATTTCTAGTACATATAAAAGAGTTTATAAATGCTCTTGAGAGCAGCCGGGAAGATTGCTGTAAAAAGCATGAGCATTTTTCGGTTCTGGCCCTAAGGGATTCTCAGGAGAAAGTTGTCTTGATGTAAAGGCATTATCTTTAAGACCCTGGCTTGCGCTAACTATCTGATTTGCCCTTTCCGGCATTCACAGTTGTAAAAAGTTTAACTGCACATAATGCCTGCCTGTACACTTTTACTTTCTGATCTTCAGCTACTAAATCAGTCCTGGAGTCCGAAACACAACTGAAAACACATTTTTTTTTCACCATGGAAACCTCTCACTAGGCTGCATCCACTCAGAAAGCAATCCCGTTGACTCTAGGCGTCTTTAGAGCACACTTTCATCACTGTTTCTTCTTTGTATCTCCAGAGAGAGAATTGTTTCTTGGCTTAGGTTAAATTGGTAAGGATCTCATGCTATCAAGTCTGATCCCTTACAGTCTTCTTCACAGCTATAGGATCTTTCCCTTGATCTTCAAATAGGCGCTGATTGGGTGTGTGATGGCATGTAACAGCATGGGCCTGGCCATGGGCAAATATAAGTCAGGGGACCAAGAAGGGGACATCTCATTGTTATAGCCTCTAACTTCATACAAAGCAAGTCAATGTAACACAAATGATCAAACTGAAAAGGGGACAGGTCCTAGGATCAACATGCATCCCTTACACCTCTGTCATGGCCAGCCACATTCTCTCTCCTCTCCCCTGGGAAAATGTAAATGGATGAAAATGACTCTGAGATACCCCACAAAATGTACTGACTTCTTTGCTGATATCTAGTATTAGTACTTTGCTTCCCCCTCCTCCCTTTTAAAAATCTATTTCAGGATCACAGTTTGGTAGATATGGGATGGATCATAGGGAACTTCTAATCTGGTAGTTATCCAGTTGTGCTGTGGAGAGATTTCTCAGAGCCATCACAGAGGAGACTCTGGACCCTCCATTCCAATATAATCAGAACAACTCTACTTCAGTCATTTATTCATTGAGAAAATATTTTCTTAATGCCTATTCTATGTCAGTGCCCCCCTCTGTTGGTATATGTTAGTGTGTTTATGTGTGCGTGTATGTGCATGTGTGAAGACCCAGTGGCAAGAAAGAACATGAGTCTTTGGAGGTACTGAAAGGTGGGCCAGTATGACTGAACTTAGTGTAGAGTAAGGATGAGGAGGCTGAGGAGGTGATGATACTGGAGTAGTGAAAGTCTGTTTTGTATGGCAGATCCTGGGCCTTTAGACTCACTAGATGCTAAATTCAGAATTTATTTGAGGACAGTTGTGGCTTACTCAAGTCTATCTCAATAGTTCACTCTCTCAGATGGCAGATACATTGTGACCTACTCATTTGGGAGATACCTAGGAGGGTGTGATGTGCGTTTGATAAAAGTAATTTGTTGTATTTTATTTCTTGTTTTATTTATAATTTATTCATTTTGCTTGACCAAAACATTATGCCCACTGATTAGTAACTTTCCACTTACCTGGCAACCATAATTCCAGTCTTTGATTCTATGAATTTGACCATGTTAGATACCTCATATAAGTGAAATCATGCACTATTTGTCTTTCTGTGACTGGCTTATTTCACTTAGCATATTGTCCTCAAGGTTCATCCATGTTGTTGCATACTGTAGAATTTCCTCCTTTTTGAAGGTCGAATAGTATTTCATTGTCAAAAACAAAACAAAGATAATAAATATTCTTGAGGATACAGAGAAATTGGAGCCCATATACACTGTTGGTTAGAATGCAAAATGGTGCAGCCACTATGGAAAACAGTATGGAGGTTCCTAAAAAAGTTAAAATAGAACTACCTTATGATCCAATAATCCCACTTCTGAGCATTTATCCAAAAAAAAATTGAAAATCTCAAAGAGATATTAGCACTCCCATGTACATTATAGCACTTATCACAATAGCCAAGATGTGGAAACAACCAAAATATCCATAAGCAGACTAATTAAAGTGCTGTTCAATGATACATTTGATAAGGGGTTAATATTGAAAATCTATTAAGAACTCATACAACTAAACACCAAAAAACAAACAATCCAATTAAAAAATGGGCAGAGGATGTGAATAGACATTTTTCCAAAGAGGACATATAGATGGCCAATAGACACATAAAAAGATGCTCAATGTCACTAATCATCAGAGAAATATAAATTAAAACTACAATGAGCTTTCACCTCATACCTGTCAGAATCGCCATAAGCAATAAATCAATAAACAATAAGTATTGGTGAGGATGTGGAGAAAAGGGAACCCCCGTGCACTGTTCCTGGGATTGCACATTAGTGCAGCCACAATGAAAACAGTTTGGAGATTCCTCAAAAAATTAAAAATAGAACTATCTTATGACCAAGCAATTCCACTTCTGGGTATTTATCCGAAGACATCCAAAACATTAATTTGAAAAGATCTATGCACCCCTATGTTAACTGAAGCAGTATTTACAACAGCCAAGTATGAAAGCGACCTAAGTGCCCATCAACAGATGATTGAATAAAGAAGAGGTGGTACATATATACAATGGAATATTACTCAGCCATAAAAAAAGAATGAAGTCTTACCATTTGTGACAACATGGATGGACCTGGAGGATATTATGCTAAGTGAAATAAGTCAGAGAAAGACAAATACCATATGATTTCACTTATATGTGGAATCTTTAGACAAAATAAATGAACAAACAAAACAGAAACAGACTCATAGATACAGAGAACATTTTGATGGTTGCCAGATAGGAGAGAGGTTGGCAGGCCGGGAGAAAAAGGATAAGGGATTAAGAAGTACAAATTGGTAGTTACAAATAGTCATGGGTATGTGAGGTAAAGCAGGGAATATAGTCAATAATATTGTAATAACTATGTATTGTATAGTGCCAGGTGGGTACTAGACTAATCGAGGGGTCACTTTATAAATTATATAAATGTCTAACTACTATGCTGTACACCCAAAACGCATATAAAATAATATTGAATGTCAACTGTAATCGAATACTATAGATCTTAACCTCCATGACTTGGCTTCTAATATTATGAATTTTTGAACAATTAGTTCAAATGCAGGTGTTATTTCTAGAAATTCTCCATGAGAATCATGTGCTATCATGGGAATATGTTGCTTTGGAACAATAATAGCTATTATTTATGAGTGGTGGGCACTTTATATACATTATCTCACTCAACTTTCACAACAACCCTGTGACATAGCCACTATCACTATTCTTATTTTACAGGTTTCACAGGGATTGATTAACTTGCCTGAAGCCCCATAGCTAGTGTATTGCAGAGCAGGGGTTGGAATTTAGCTTCTCTTGGCCCTAACAAAGAGAATAACTTTTTTTGAAAGATGCTATCATTTCAAAATATATTTAATTACAACACATGAGCAGTAACAATGTCAGGAACTCCCCCACTGCAGCTCATTGTGCCTGGTTTTCTTAACTTGTGAGCTCAGGCAGGTCTATACCCTGAAGTCTGTTGTTAACAGCTCCAGAAAGATGTACACGTGCTATCTTTGACTGAAAAGGCCTTTAATCAAGGATTAGTGACATTTTGGCTCCTCCACTTTGCTTGCCTTTTGACTGTTTATGTCAAGCCTCTGACCTGGCTCCCTGAACCTTTATGGAGTAGGTAGAAAAAGATATGGACCCTGGCATCAGAGAGACCTGGGCTGAAACCTCACTTTGCCATTTTCAGATTGTGACTCTCAGCAAGCTTCTTCACTCTCTGAATTTCAGTGTCCTCATCTGTGAAACAGGGCTCATGGTAGTGCCTACTTAATATGGCTGCCTTGAGAATCGAATGAGATTATATATGTCAGGTGCTTAGCACGGTCTAGAGCAGTATTGACCAATGAAACTTCCTGCGTTGATGGAAATATTCTATATCTACACTGTCAAATGTACTAGTAATTAGCCACATGTGGCTATTAAGCACTTGAAATGTGGCTAGTATGACTAAGGGACTGAATTTTTTTAATTTTAATGTATTTTAATTTACATTTAAGTAGCCACATGTAGCTACTTGCCACCATATTGGACACCATGGGGGTAGATATATAGCTAAATCCTCAATGAATAGAATTGTTTTTTATTATTGTTTTATTAGTATTATTATTATTAGTAGTAGTATTAAACAAGGCAGATATTTTGCCTAGTTCACTTACTTTCTAGCTTACTTCCTAGACTCTGGACTATCTCCTGAATAAAAGGAATAAGCACTGGATTTCAAGGAAAACTTTATCAAGTAGGGGATGGCTGAACTGAGTTTTAAAAGGTGAGAAAGAGTCAGTCATATGGTACTGGGATTGGCAGGGAAGAGCCTTTCGGCATGTGCAAAGGTATGGACATCTGAGACCATATGGCATGGCCAAGGAATTAAAAGGAGCTTAGGATGGCTCTTATGGGTGGTGCTCATGAGCAAAAGGACAGAGATGAAACTGGAGAGGTGGTAAAGGCCAGATCATGGACAGTCTTGATGTCATATCAGGATTTTATCCTTTAAGTGACATGGAGACACTAAAAAGTGTTTTATTTTATTTTATTTTATTTTTATTCCTTTTTGGGGGGTAACATTGGTTAATGCAATTATATACTTTTCAGGTGTACATTATAATTTGACATCTATATATTCTATTGTGTGTTTACCACCCAAAGTCCAGTTTCCTCCAGCTACCATATATCTGATCCCCTTTACCCAATTCACCCTCCCCCAATCCCCCTATATTTGATCCCCTTTAGCCCATCTACCTCCTCTCTCTTCTCCCTCTCCCTACCCTCTGGTAACCACTAGTCTATTGTCTATGTCCATGAGTCTCTGTTTGTTTGTCCTGTTCATTTGTTGCTTTTAGGTTTATATCCCACATATAAGTGATATCATGTAAATTTCAACTTTTTTTTTGTCTGGCTCATTTCGCTTAGCATGATTATCTCGAGGTCCATCCATGTTGTTGCAAATGGAAGTATTGATCTCTTCTTATGGCTGAGTACTATTCACATTTATAT
>NW_006436301.1:1066735-1068758 GCF_000325575.1 Pteropus alecto | reverse complement strand
AAGTTCTTAATTTCTTCTTTACATCTAAAGGAGTACTTAGCTGGATACATTATTCTACATTGGTAGTTTCTTTCACTTAATAGCTTAAATATTTGATTCCATTCCTTTCTGGCTTGTAAGGTCTGTGCTGAGAAGTCTGATAATAATCTAATGGGTTTTCCTTTATAAGTTATCATTTTCTTCTCCCTGGCTGCCCTGAGAATTATGTCTTTGTAGTTGATTTTTGATAATTTTAATAAAATGTGAAGGCCTTTTTGGCTTGAGATAATTGGGTGTTCTGTTGACTCCTTGAATTCCAAACTCCAGCTCATTCCTTAGATTTGGGAAATTCTCATCAACTATTTGTCCGAAAATGCTTTCTAGTCCCTGCTCCTTTTCCTCACCTTCGATAATGCCCATTATTCTTATGTTTCCTCTCCTGATGGTATCAGCTAGTTTTTGAATTTCTCTTTCATTATTTTCATTCTTTGGTTTCTCTCTTCTTCCTTCTGATTTATTTTTAGATTTCTGTCTTCAATATCACTGCTTTTTTCCTCCATTTGGTTGACTCTATTTCCCAAGCTTGCTATTTTATTTTCAACTCTTGCAGTGTGTTTTTCTTATCTCCAGAAGGTCTCTTCTGTTCTTTTTGAGGGTTTCAATCTCCTTGATTTGCTCATCTAGTTGTTTTTTCAATTCCTGAAATTTTTGATATGACTCATTTCGGAACTCACTGAATTTTTTCAGAAGTACCATCCATAATTCTCTGTCATTTAAGTTGCATACTTCTATGTCAGTAAGCTTATTTTCTGGAGATTTTTCTCTTTCTGAGATGCCTTATCACCTTGGTTGTTCATGGTGTTTAATGGACTATTTCTCCACCTGGGCATTAATAGAAGTGTATTCTGCTGTTTTTCCAGAAAGATTTATTATATAAAGGTCTCTCTTTAGCCTGCTGCAAAGAAGGCACTTTTCTTTTGGTTTCCAGTAGGTGGTGTCTAAGCCTCTTGTATCCCTGCTTTATATAAAGCCTATATAATGTCTTTTTTATTTTCTTGTAGATATTTATTCATGCTTGCTACCCTCAGTTTCAGTCCCTGTCAGTGTCAGTGACAGTCTCGACAGCATTTGCTCAGATCCCCTTGGTGCTCCACGGTATTTGGTCTCGGAGGATATGGGGGGAGGGGCCCTCTGGGTTGAGAGTTGGGGGCTGCAACTCAGCCTCTGTTTTGCAAACAGGAGCAGGTAAAAATCAACTGTTGTTTCTCTGGAGTCCTGTCCTGCTTCTCTCCTTTTTGCCCTGATGACTGGGTCCTGCTGCTGGCTACGTGGAACTCAAAGCACTTCCAGGCAGGGCTGTTCAGGGGAGTCACCGCAGCTTCTCCCCTCCCCCTCCTCCTTCAGGGAGCTCTGGCAGCTGTGGGGGCTGCTAGAAGCAGCTTCTTTATTTCTCCCGGTCCACTGCTTGATACCCAGGGTTCAGGGTAGCTCTTATGTGCAGATCTCATGCTTAGATATGCTGGTGTGCAGTTTGGGTGTCTTTTGTTGAGTTTTAGATGTTCAGCTTATTGTCGTTTCAAAGGGAGAGATCTGAGGACACTCTCACTCTGCCATGTTTCCCAGAATACCAAATATTGAATTTCTAAAAAGTGTTTTAACCAGGAGAATGACACAATCACATTTTTGTTTAAGAAAGATCTTTATGAATGTAAGATGGAGACTGTATTGGTTGCCTAGGAGACAGGGGAGACTGGAGGCAGAAAAAATAATTACGAATCTGGGGCAATGCTGTAGGTAAGAGTTCTGTTTTGTACATACTCAATTTTATGTACCTGTCTGTGTAATACCAAAATGGAGATATCTAGCACACTGTTGGATATTTTCATAGAGGCTTATATTACTTACCCGTATCTTGTCTTCCTATCCATATGAGCATACTAGAGGATTCCGCTTGAAGTTAGACAGTGTCTTTTGACTAGTTCTAATCAATGGGCTATTAGTGGAAGTAATGTGAGTTGCTTCTGGACCAAAGCATTTATTTGGC
>NW_006436301.1:1021642-1066700 GCF_000325575.1 Pteropus alecto | reverse complement strand
ATGCTGAGCATCTTATATGGTATAGGTATGGGATAATGGCATTTCCATCAGCCTGATCGTTGGAGGACAGTGCCTTGGAGTATCACCCCAATCTATATTTTATATTCGTCATACTTAAGGAATCAACTTTTGTTAAACTATTGAAGTTTTTTTTTTAATTTGTAAAACCAAATGGTAATGTATTCTATCCTGACTTATATAGAAATGCATGTCTGAAGCTCAGAAATGATATCTGGGCTACACATGGAGATTGGGAATCATTGATGTAAAAATGTAACTGAAGCCATGGAAATGTATGGGCCCACCCAAGGAGGATGGGTAGAATGAAAGAGAAATGGGCTGACAGGATCCTAGAAGTTAAGGGAAAGGTAGAGGAAGGTAAGCCTACAAAGGAGAATTAGAAAGAGGAGTCAGAGTGATAGAAGAAAGTAAAGAGAAATAAGGTGAATTTCCAGATGAGTGCTCAGCAAAGTCAAATATAGCAGAGTGGTCAAGTCTGATTAAATCCTTCCAGGCATGCACATGATTTGACAGCAAGGAGGTGGTTAGAGGTTGTGGAGAGACCAAATTCAGAGGAGGACTGGCCTGCAGAATCCAAGTAATTTTGAAATGATGATTGGGAAATGTGATAGTTGATTTTATGTGTTAACTCGATGGGTTAAGGGTTGCCCAGAAAGCTGGTAAAACCTTGTTTTTGGATATGTCTGTGAGGGTGTTTGTGGATGAGATTAACATTTGAATCAGTAAAGCAATCCACCCTCACCAGTGTGGCTGGGCATCATGCAATCCATTGAGGGCCTAAACAGAACAAAAAGGTCGAGGTCAAGAGAGGGCAAATTCACTTGCTCTCACTTCTGTAGCTGGATGTCTATCTTCTCCTGCCCTCAGACATTAGAGCTCCTGGTTCCTAGGTCACTGACCTCTGGAACTTACACCAGCACCATCCCTCCCTTCCTCTAGATTCTAAGGCCATTGGACTCTGAATTATACCACCCACTCTCCTGGTCTCAGCTTGCAGATGGCTTGTAGAACTTTTCAGCCTCTATAATTGAATGAGGCAATTCCCATAATAAATCTATGCATCTATGTGTCTGTCTGTCTATCTATCTAATCTATCATCCATCCATCCATCCATCCATCCATCCATCCATCCATCCATCCATCCTACTGGTTCTGTTTCTCTAGAGAGTGTGATTAATACAGGAAGTGAGTATGTCATAAAAGTAAACATGGGCAATTTATTTAGGAAGCTTAATTTCAAGTAGAAAGAATGGGAGAGGTTTGGGAAAAGAGGGAGAAAGACTGTGATTCCAGTAGCTAGAGAAGAATATAGGGAGGGAGAGTTGATGATACTGTAGTTATTACTCATGTAGGCCTGCTGGAATCGAGTTTGTGGACAGTAATCTAATGTGGCCTGGAGAGGGTTTCGTGGTGAATGTTCATGAACCAAGAGGAGGTTTAGTAGCTGGGAGGAAGCTACACAGAGACTGCTCTTTACCAAAAAGATAATCCCTAAGAGGGAGTCAGTGATCTGTCTAATATAATAGTACCCAGGACTTCAGGTCATGGATTGACAGACAGGAAGCAGGGCCAAGAATGAGCTCTCTACACAGCAAACTGAAGGGCTGCAGGGTTACCCAGGTTTTGAACTAGGACAAGTCAGCCAGTGGATGGGGAACAAGAAGGGCTGAAATCACAAAACCTAACAAATAGGAGCAAAGGGATGAGCCAGAAACCTAAGTGATGATGCTCTATGAGTCAGAGAGCAGAAAAAGAATCCAGCCAGGTAAGGATGTGAGAGACAAGTGAGGAGTGGTCATTGGAAGGAGATTTTGAAGTAGGAAGGAGTGCTCTTGCCTCCTTTTTGGCTCTCAAGGTACTGGCTCCAGGTGTTAATGGCACAAGTGATGTCACAATTAAATGAGATAACACATATGAAAAGTTAGCGTAGTACTTGGCACATAGATAAGTTCTCAATGTTAGTTAGTAATCCTCTGTTGCATTTATCCATAGGAATTCTTTTTCATTCAGAAGTCACTATATATATAATTTTTTTTTTACTTTTGTCTCTTTTATCCCTTTGGAATTTGTTTTGGAATGATGCTGTAGCTCTCCCACCTGGACCACCAGACACTTTCCTTGCACAATTTATTGAATGGATATCTTTAATTTGGTCGAAACAGCCAGAATCTCAGGCCCTACTCCAGACTTGCTGAATCAGTATCTGCATTTCAACAAGGGCACATGAGTCTGAGAAGTACTGAGCTAGACTCTTCTTTCTCCTCTTCCTTTTTCTTTGTGTGTGTGTATACATACACATACATACACATATATATATATATATATATATGTACACACATACATATATACATAACACATTCATACACACATATATATATACACTCATATACATATATATACATACATATATACACATATGCACACATACATATATATCTACAAATATATATATATACACACACACTTTTCTCCTGCAAAATATTGCATATTCATTGTATAGTATTTGGAAATTTTAGTTAAGTGTCAAGAAATAAAAATTGCATAAAATCCAACCACCTGGAGTTAGACCCTATGAATATTACGATCTTTTTCCATAGTTTTATTAATTTGTTTTTTAAATTGGCGTTACAGTATACATACATATTGTTGTCATCCAGATTATTACCTGACAGTTGTACATATACTAAATAGTCTTCAGAAAAATCATGGCTTTTAGTGGCTGCATGATAATCTACCCCATGGATAAAGCTTCACTTAGCCATAACTCCATGGTTAAATAGTCAGTTGTTTCCACCTCATTGGTATTATACTGTGCACATTCTTGTAAATGCATTTTGAATAAATATCTGATTAACTCCCAAAGATAGAGTCCTACAGGATTAAAGAGTAGGAATAATTGTAGGAATCTTGATATACATGGATTAATTATTGCAACAATTTACCTTTAACAGCAGTGTATAAACATGCCTGCTATGGTGTCTCTTCTAGCCAGCATTTCTTTTTTTTCAATTCTTTATTTTGAAGTGATTATAGACTCACAGGGAATTGGGAAAGTAGTACCAAGGTCTTGTGAGCTCTTCACCCAGCCAGTTGTAGTACGATATCAAAGCCAAGAAATTGACATACATTAGTATAATACTGTTAACTAGACTACAGGTCTCATTCAGATTTAACCACTCATTTGCGTGTGCGTGTGTATGTATGTATGTATGTATGTATGTATGTATATGTGTGTATAGTTCTAGGGCATTTGATACTTGTACAGATTTGAGTAATCACCACCACAGCCAAGATATAGAACTGTTTTATCACCACGAAGGAACTTTCTTGTGCTTCACCCTTTATAGTCACGGTCATTTTGTGTCCTGCTCACTCTCCCCTGGCAACCATTAATCTCCTCTCCATCTTTATGGTTTTGTCATTTCAAGGATGTTATATAAACACAATCATATAATATGTAACCTTTTGAAATTGACTTTTTTCACTTGGAATGATGTACCTGAGATCCATTCAAGTTAATGCTTGTATCATTATTCCATTCTTTTTATTGCTGAGTAGTATTCCATTATATGTTCCAGAGTTTGTACCAGGCACATTTTGGTTGCGTCCAGATTTCAACTACTGTGAATAAACCTTCATGGACATTCCTATATAGGTTTTTAAGCGGATATAAGTTTTCATTTCTCTGAGATAAATGTCCAAGAGTATAATAGCTGGGTTTTATGGTGAATGAAGACATGGTTTTATAAGTAACTATCATATGTTTTTCTACAGTGGCTATACCATTTTACATTCCTACCAGCAATATCTGAGTGATCTAGACTCTCTATCCTCTCAAGTATTGTCACTTTTTTTTTCATTTTAGCCATTGCGCTAAGTAGGTAGTGATATACTACCTACTTTTAAGTATACTTTTAATGTCCATTTACCTGCTAGCTAGCCTTAAACATCCTTTCATGTGTTTATTTGCCATCCAAACTTCTCTCTAGTAAAAGGTTTGTTCACGTCTTTTGCACAATTTCTAATTGGATTACTTTCTTTTTTACTGATGAATTTTGAGAGTTCTTTATATACTCTGTTTAAGGTCTTTGGTCTACTTACAGTGTTGTACTGATGTCAGTTTCCTCATTTTGATAGTATAGTACAGTTATATATAATGTCACCAGTGGTAGAAACTGGGTTAAAGGTTCAGGGACTCCATTACTAAAGACGTTAACTTTTTCAGGTATGGGAATTGCAAATATTTTCTTTCAGTTCCTAGCTTTGTTTCTCATCCTTCTAACAGGATTTTTGCTCTGCAAAACCATAACAAAAGTTTTACACAGTTTAGTGAGAAGAATAGACAAGAAATTGCAAGTAGTGTGTGGAAAGATGCAAAGGTGCACTGCTGTTCACCAGCTGAAGTGATAGCTCTTTTGCATCCTCTGTAAGCAGATATGAAAACGTTCCTTGTCACCTTAGTGTTGTTGCACTGATCGGGCGTCACCTCCTGTCTCAGGTTGCAGGGCCCACTCTGCTTTGAGATTCCGGCTTTGGGCAGGGAGTATGCAAAGTGAGCCTGCCTCAAAAGGCCTTCACCTTCTTGTCCAGCTCCATTCTTTCTGCTGGAAAGAATTTCTCCATCTCTTGGTGAATAAGCCTTCTGCCTGGATTTATGCCTTCAGGAGCCTGGGTTCCCAGCCTCTCCTTGATGGCTGACACTGATCCAGTACCATTCTCCTTCCTTTGGTTGCTCTTCTGGTTTTGGCTTTTCTAACACACCTGATCTGTAGTGTCTGCTAGCCTGAACCAGAACCACAAAAACTGTTGTAATGCGTAGCTGTACAATCTATTAAATAGCCATTTTAACACTAGAGAACTGAGGATAGGAAAAACTGCAAAATTAAGTTCCAGTCTGTTTGATTAAGTTCCAATCTATTTAAGGCTGAGGATGACATCTATGTCCCTTTCATCAGTGGCCGGGGATGAAAACACAAAAGGTCCGTGGACAAGGCACTGCACTTTGTAGGGCCCTGCCATTCCCTACTTGAAAGAAGAGAACGTGTATGTGAAAAGCAAGAGAATAGAGGTGGGACAATGATCACACTTACTTTTTCTGAATTCAGTCATCATGAACCATGTCCGGAGCCAGGATCTGCTTTTGTCTGATGAACATGATTAATCCCACGAATGAGCAATCGTTAATTAGAGGCAAAGACATTCTTCCTGCCTGTCTTCCAATTCCAGACTTAAAGTCATTCTGGGAATTTAAGAAATGTTTCATGAACACCAGTGATGTGCTGAAGCCAGCTCATACCTTCGGGCCAGAGCTGATAGTGCATGTCTCTTCTCAGCTCTGCCTCCAATGACATAAAGCTGATAACTTGAAATCAGCCCTGGTGAGAATATTTACACCAATAAGTCAGCAAATGCTACACATCAGGATTATTTTTTATCTTGGGGAGTCCATCATTCAACATTTACCAGTTTACCACTAGGTGCCTACTGGTGGGTTTCATATAGACTCAGGGAGATGAGACATGATCCTGCTCTTGGGGACCTCAAAGTCTAGGAGTCACAATCCTCTTTCAGAGCCCTAACCTCTTCTGTCAGGTCTTCTCTTCAGTACTCCCACTTTGGCCCACCTTTTCCTTCCTTCCCCTCTTCTCTGCCCCTCTTTGCCTTTAAGAAGTCCCATTTCACTGTTAAGCAGTTTCCTTAAGATCTCAGTACTTTCTCTAACCACCTGTAACATCTTCTTGCCTTGACTATAGATTGGATTTCTGAGGGTAGCCTTTTCTTTGCAACCCTCTCAAGTAGAATGCAGATGCCCCTGCCTCCGCACTCTGATGGATCTCAACAAATAGCTGTCATTCTGTTGGCTTTCTGTGGCTGCTTCCAGACCATTATTACATCATTTTTATCCAAGGGCCTCTCATCTCATACTACCCAGTTAGACTACTTCCCTTTTATTAATCCAAAGAGGGAATGCAGTAGGAGGAGCAGGCTCGGGAGAGAAGAATTTGACATGGGAGGTCCTGGTGGGACCAGGTACTACCTGGGGCATCTACGTGGAGTATGTCTAGCCGGATGTTGAAAATGTAGCTACCAGGGGTCTTTGTAAGCAAGCAACTTTGTGGGATTTTTCTGAGATCAATATGGGGGATTCATTTCCTCTTCCTACTTCTTTTCTGCCTACAGCACTTGATCAGGAAAAGATGATGGCATACCAGAGATAAGGAAAGAGTTTTACCTTACAAATCAGAAAATTGAAAGTAATTTCTATTCAGCGTAGTTTTAGTTTTATATATATATATTTCATTTTCACTCTTCAAAAATTGAGGATCCACTGCTGTATGGAATACAGTGGTGGTTCACAAGTCAGACTGCCTCTCAGGATCATCTGGGACATATAGAGAAAATTCACATGTGTGGCAACAGAATATCCTCAACATTCTCAAGAGTTCAGTTAACTGGAAAAATCCCTTTCTGACCATTCTGATTAATTAAAGTACACTGCAATGCATGGGTCCAGAGCAGCAAAATAAAAGCTTGCATTTTGACAACCCTGATCTTTCTGGTTCACCACAAATAACACAGGAAGGAAGAGAGGGAATCACAGCCTCCACTGGAACTGTCTCTCTTTCTATACAAGCCTATCCTGAAAGCACATACTCCAGTCTGATACAGGCACTTTAGCATCTCACCTCTTGTTTTCTCTGGAGCACACTGGTTGACATCAGAACATCAAGAAACTTTTTGCCAGATTTCTTAGGGAGAATATCCTCACCTAACAACTTTCTTTTCCCCATCCTACCAATTACTGTCTAAACGCTCACAAATTCTGAAAGAGCAAGGCAAGAACATGATACAGTTATCAGTCCAAGTACTTTCAAAGCATTCTTCTGTCACCAAAGTGGTTTTTATTGTTCTTTTATCAGCAATCCAGATTTTATAAAGTGTGTGCTATATTAATAATAGAGCAGGTTGATGAGTTACCTTGCTATCAGGTTGATGAGTTACCTTGCTATCAGTCAACTTACTGAGCAATCATCATTACAAACCACTTAATCTTCACCGTCATAGCTTGTGATAACGCCAGAAGAACTTCCATGATTAATTTAAAATCAGTTTGCAATCCATATACATCAAACAGATAGTGCATGTAGTAACATTTGCCACAGTTAATGCAAAAGTGAAGGCAGAAAAACAGCTTCATTATGATGTGGAAATGTACCTTTCTAGGGAGAAATAAGGATCTGAAGTACATTCATGTATCTAGTTTAAATGTAATTCTTCATAAATCTTTTGGGATGTACTTGTCATTCAGCCTTACATATCATTATCTCATGAATGTTTAGTATCCTAAATGATATTGACCCCATTTTAAAGGTATAGAAATCAAAGCACAGAAAAAAGATTGTCAACATTGTAAAAATAAGTAGCATATAATTCTACATTTCTGATTCTAAGCTAGCCTCTGAGTGGTACTGATGATATGACAGAAATATAAACCCATTTAACAGTGAAAAAGGCTTGGAGAAAACCTGGAGACATTTTGTTTTCAAAAATATAAGATGCAGCATAAAATAGGGGTTAAGAGCGTGGCCCCTAGCATGACCTGTCTGGGTTCAGATTTTGGCTCCACCATTTCCTAATTGTGTGGTATTCAACAAATAACTTAACTTCTATGTGCTTTAGTTTCCTTATCCATAACAATAGAGATGATGGTGATAATCATACCTGCATTATTGAGTTGCTAGAAACATTAAACAGTCAATATTTAAGGTGCTTAGAACAGTGTCTGGCACATGGTGTTATACAGGTATTAGTGTGTGTGTATGTGTGTGTGTGTGTCTGTGTGTGTGTGTGTATACATATATAAATATTTTACACATCCCCTGATTCATTGGATAAGTGTCTGTTGATTGACTTTTGTAGCATGTCTAAAATGACCGTGTTGGTTTATTTGTCTTGTTTCATCTAGAATAGATGGCCATTCTCATATCTATGTAGTCTTCTTTCATTTACTTCTTTAAGATTACTTAGTTTCCTCCTGGGCTTTCCTGCTTTAAGTTATAGATCTTTTATCTTTTATTGTAGTTCCTATTTTCTTATATCTTAATCACCTCTTTCCTGTGCCTCTAACTCATTCTCAGAAACTATTTTGCCCACTGAGTGAGTATGCCTCGGGATGCCATTTATAATGGAATAATGGTCTTATAAGATTTTACAATCCCATGAGAGATTGTCTAAGGCAGTGCTCCTCAAAATGTGGCATGCATCAGAGTCACCTGTGGCTCTGGGCCTACCCTGAAGATTCTGATTCAGCAGGTCTGTTGAATCAGATGCTTTGGGCCTACCCTAAAGATTCTGATTCAGCAGGTCTGTTGGGGAATTCTGACAGCTGTAGTTTTCAAAACTTTACAGGTGATTCTGAAGTAGAAGGGTTGAGACTCACTGAACTAGGGCCTATGCTTCCCTATAGACAGAACCAGCTAGATCTACTGGGTTCAAATACTCAAGAGACCCTTCCATGGGAAGATGAAGCTTCATGCAGTCAAGTATTACAGTCCCGTGTTCTCAAGGACTCTGATTATTATCATTATTATTAACAATATTTAAAATGGAATAATAAGTGGTTAACACTTACATAGCACTATGTACTGGGCAATGTTCTAAGTTCATGATGCTGATGTATAAATATGAAAGAAATTTAATTTCCATAATCCCATGAAGTGGGGGCTACTTATTTTATCTTACTCAGCAGAACTACCTGCCATCCTTGTTTTCAGATACAGAAAAAAAGAAACAGAGAGTATACTAGCTAAGCTTATTGACCACTTACCCTCTGTCAGGTGCTGGGCTAAATAATTTCTTTACGCCCATTGAATCCTCACAACACTTAATGAGGACAGTGAGGCCTCAGTGAGGTAAACTCTTTTCCAGAGTTTGTGCTGCTGGTAGGTGACAGCACCATGACAGGAGCCCAGGTTTTCACTGATCTAAATGTCTGTGAGCTCTGGTTGTCTAGATAGGTTATTGTCTTTTTCTTTCAATAATATGGAGAGTAATAATGTGAGTATAACCATCACTGACTCATAGACTCTTTCATGATGAGATAAAGGAGTCGAGAAAGATGGCATTCTTTGAAAAGGCTTTTGAAGCTGTGTCTTGATGAAAGTGGGTGGAGTTTCATTCAATATATTCTGGAGACAGGTCCTCCTAAGTGGGAATCCAAAAACATAGGGCAGGAACCTCTATCATGCCTCCTTCAAAGAAGTCTTTACAGAAATGTTCATGAAGCCCTGGCTTTTTCAGAGAACGAAACAGTAGAGGAGTTAGTCAGAAGGCCCCCTGGCTGGGAATTTTCATTTCCTTCTAAGTCCTGAAAATGTTCTGAAACAAACCTCAGAGCATGTGATAAAAGATGTTTGTGATGCATCTCAATATGAGAGGCAATACCTTTGGGTAACAAAATACTGGCATTTAGGGGGGCACTTTTGGTGAATAAGGAAGACAGAAAACCCTTGAATTTGAGATAAGACTGGAAAATCTGTCTACTATGCACCAGTCGGGAGGCTTAGTTAAGATGAGGATCTTGACCCTCTCATCTAGGAACTGTGTGGTCCTAAAAACAAGACAGGACCATTCTTGCTGTAGTTCACTGAGTCCCTAGGAGACTAAGAATATTGTTCTCTTGGGCAGGGTTTGGGATTGCTCCTGCTCTGTGTGAGGAGCTGCAATTTGGGACTGGATGGGATTCTACAGACTTAAAGGGGAAAAACAATTTCTTTCGGATACAGACATCTCTGGTCCTCCAATAAAAATATTATAATAAAAAGCACGGATAATATTAATAAGAAGCAAAAAAGAGAAATAGATGTGTAGAATCATATGCAATAATCTACCAATGTATAGCAAATAAAAGAGAAAAAGTAAAGAAACCAATGGGATGGAAATGAACAAATAAGGTGGCAAAGGCCACATCCATCTGCGATGATAAAGATGAGCTCCTTTGTAGGAGAGAGTATGGTGTTATGGGGATAGAGTAGAATTTTTGCTACTAAAAGTGTAATCTGCAGACTAGCCACATTGGCCTTACCCGAGGGCTTGTTAAAATGCAGAATCTCAGGCTCCCTCCTAGATCTATTGAATCAGCATCTGCATTTTAACAAGCTCAGCAGATGCAGAATCTCAGGCTACCTTCTAGATCTACTGAAATGCAGAATCTCAGGCTCCCTCCTAGATCTACTGAATCAGCATCTGCATTTTAACAAGCTCACATTAAACTTTGAGAAGGACTTGGGTAGAAGACTTATTTAAGGTCTCTCTTATGTGTGTTGCTCCATTTTTGTATTTTCTCTAGGAGAAAATCCTTTTTTTTTGTTGTTGTTGGTGGGGCGGGGAGAATGGACCTCTTCAGTGGTGAATATGGAGTCCGACCTTGGAAAAAGCGTGGTAGCTTATTACTTTCTCCTTTTTTAGTCCTGACAGTAAAAGAGAAATCAAGAAATGGCTAGGCTTCTCTATTTACATTACTCTACATGTTGTAAATAGGAATGCAAAGATTATCATCATTATTCTCATTCTCTGCAAACTTCTATAGGTAAGGCTTTGTGGATGTGATGGTTACTTGGTTGTGACAGTTTTGTTTATAGCTGAAAAGTACTGAGAAGCATCCCTAAATTGGCTTCAAACTTGGGGGAGGTAAGGAATTGCTGGGGAAAGTTAAGTGAAGTTGGAAGAGAATCATTCTGACAGGATAGGTGTTAAGACTAAGCACTCGTGTGATGGTGTGTGATGATGTGGGGGCCCAGAGCACTGGCTGTAATTGAAAACCTGAATCTCTCTTTTGTAATACAAATTGACAGTAAAGGCCTCATTCTAAAGTTGTTTTCAGTATATATAGGAACTTCTTATAGTAAAGGCACCAATATGAAATTTTTTGTTTTCATTCAGTAGACTATTGACAAGCAGGATCTATGTGGCTTTTTCAGCTTGGAATTGAATGAAAATACCAGCTACATGGCTTGGGTTCTGACTGTGGGAAAGCATATATTTTAGTAATAAAGAAGTATTGGCAGTCAAAAAATTCAAAGGGTAACCACTCCCTAGCGGTGGGAATGGAGCTGTGTTTCTAAATTTAACACTTGAAGGGCTTCCTGTGACTAAAGAATACCATGAAACATGATTTATGTATATAAAAGTCCATTGTTATTTTGAGACAGTTCCTAAACAGCATCTACAAATTTAGCTGGACTTTAGATCCTCAATAAAATGATAAACTTTATTGATATCAGTCTTGCTAAATCTGTGACTTCCAGCTACTCAGCTGAGGCTACAGTTTTTTTTTGTTGTTGTTGTTGTTTTTATACCTATAGCACCTGGTATTCCTAGGTGGTCTCCTATCCAAGTACTAACCAGGCCGGACCCTGCTTAGCTTCCAAGATCAGATGAGATCGGGCACATTCAGGGTGGCATGGCCTTAAGAGTACATTAGGGGATGAGATCAGGATATGAATACAGATCTAGCTTACTTGAGACATTATGATCATGATTCCTGTCAGAATCATGAGCAATGGATAAGTGGCCTTATTTGGTTACACCTCTTGGATAGAACCAAAGAATTATCTACTTACATCTAGGAAAACCTATCAGTCAATCAATGAACCAGCCTACCAATCATCTAGCAAATTTACCTGAATACCAATCAACCAACCCACAAACTAACTGACTGACTGACTGACCAACCAAACAGCCAACCAAATCAATTAAATTCCACAAACAAATTCTTAAGCTCTTTGTACCAGATAGTATACATTCAATAAGGTAAAGTCTCTGGCCTTGAAGAAGAGATAGACATTTAAGGAAATAATCTTAACATTATATGATACATGATAAAATAGAGGAAACCATGTTTTCTGCCTGGAAATAGCGGTGACATGGGGGACAGGTCCAGGTAAGATACAGAAAGGAGATGACATTTCAACTTTGTTTTAAAGAATGAGTCAAAATGGCGAAATAAGCCTCTCCAGACCTAGGTGACAGCATGAGCAAGATCATGGAGGCATCAAATCTCATCGTTCGTTTAGGCAGCAGTAAGAATTGAGGCTAGCATGGGGATGGGGAAATTATGTCACATACGTAGCATCTTCCACATGCCTAAATAGATTAATATGGGATCATAGCTGCTCTATAGCTGGATTTCTCTAGAAATAACCCAAACAGGCTTGAAAAATTGTCATTTTCCACATAGAGGGATTTAGACCCCTACTATGTCAAGTGTCTTTGTGTGCATATTGAGGGCTTTGGGTAGCTACATCATTTCTAAGCATTCTTCTAGCTCTGACATTTTTAGTTTTCATATTTATGTCTGAAAGGTAGACAGTTAGATAGAAATGCTTAAAGTTTAGAGGAAAGAGATATATCTCACACTGAAATGTATCCCTAGACATTTGAATCTGTTCTCGATTTCTTTCTCTGTATCACAGCTCTAAAATATTAGTTTGAACTCTGATAATTTAATAAAGATGCTGACATGTGTATTCTCAAGTTTTTTCTTTGTGTTTACTTTTTTTGATTTAAAGAACAGTTTGTAATGAAAATACACTTAAGTGTCCATGCTGTCCACGGCACTGTGCTGACTTGCATGAGACCTCTTAGCTGATTAAAAATAAGAAAGAACCTTGTCAAGGCCCTAGAACAGAGAGCTGTCATAAAATCTCAATAAAACTGATTCATCATAGCTAATGACTAGGCTTGTCTCTAGGTGTAGTGGCCAAGAGAAAGTTTACCTGTGATAACTCACTTCTCCTTTCTGTCCCTTTCATCTTCCCTTCCCTTGGAGAGTATCATGTAGTTATCTGGAGAGAGAAAATACTTTCGGCAAGGATTTCATTGAAATTCCTTGAATATCATTACATGGATAACCACTTATTTTACCTGCTTACATGTTGAACCCTGGATAGGCCTACCTGCTAGTAAGATAGATGTCTTGACAAAGATTCCCTCCTTAAGCAAACTTTAGTCAGGTTATTCTGAGTCTTCTTCTCAAGTAGACCTTGACCTTGGCCTGCTGAGCCCTGTTTTAGCAAAGAATCTTGCTAAGCCAGTTTATCTAGAATACCCTCACCTTTGATATTTAATCAAACTCCTCTTTTCCTATTCTCTATGTATGATCAAGCTCTTCATCCCCCACACCTTATATCTAAGTCCTTGGCCTGCCTTTAGCAAGAGTCCTGCTGTTCGTTTAGCAAGAATCACCCTACCTTTGATGTCTAATCAAGTTCCACTTAGTAATTTTCCATTCATTCTTCTCATCAGCTCTAAATCCCCAGCTGTCTTTGCTGTATTGTGAGGTAAGCCTAGTCTCTCTTCCTTATTGGAATAGACTCTCCCTTATGGCAATAATCTTGAATAAAGCCTTCTTACCACTTCAACAAGTGCCAGAATAATTTCTCTTTGACAGTGTGCATGAGTCTTTGTGGTAGGCAGAATTCTAAGCTAGCTTCCATGACCTTCACTTCTGGTGTTACTCTCAT
This sequence comes from Pteropus alecto, assembly GCF_000325575.1. Classification (NCBI taxonomy): domain Eukaryota; kingdom Metazoa; phylum Chordata; class Mammalia; order Chiroptera; family Pteropodidae; genus Pteropus; species Pteropus alecto. The sequence goes on along the minus strand of NW_006436301.1, from coordinate 1,053,156 downwards.
GGTTATATTGTTGCAAGGCAAAAGGAATTTTGCAGATGTAAGTAATTAAGGTTACTTAGCATTTGACCTTAAGGTAAGGAAATTGTGGAGGTTGGCCCAGCCTAATCATGTGAACCCTTTAAAAGCAGAGTTTTTCCATTTTGTAGCAAGAAATAGATTCCAAAACGAGAAAGGATTCAATGTAGTATTGCTGATTTAAATATGGAGGGATAGTTTGGAAGGGATTTGAGAGTGGCCTCTAAGAGCTGAGAGTGGTCCATGGCCAATGGCCAGAAAGAAAATGGGACTTTAGTTCTATAGCTGCAAGGAACCAAATTCTGCCAGCAACTTGAGGGAGCTTGGACGTAGATTGTTCCCCCAGAGTCTCCAGATAAGAGCCCAGTCCAGCTCAATTTGATTTTTCAATTATTAATACCTTGATTTTGACCTTGTGAGGCCCTAAGGAGAGCCTGTACAGACTTCTGACCTACAAAACAGTGAGCTAATAAATGGGCGTTGTTTTAAGCTACCAAGTTTGTGGTAATTTGTTACACAGCGATAGAAAACTAATAATGTATATTATTCATTTATCAGGGAGAGGATTGGTTCACTGGCACCTTCTAGTCAGCTCTGCAATCCTCTCTTATGGCATGAAACCATAATGCCAGGTTTTCCTTAAATTCAATAACTTCAAGTCCTTTATTTAAAAGATAGATAAACTCAGCTCTTTAGGATTTCATGTGGCATGAGGCATTGAAAATAGAAGTTCAGTCATGTTTTAACACAAACTCATTCACTCAATATTTATTGGAGGTCTACTATGTACAAAGTACTCTGATACATAAAATCATTCAGGATTTGATGGGGGTTTTATAGGCATCTACTTTCTTATACCTGCTTTTTTTTCATAATTGGAACCAATGTGAGGAGAATCAGCTTTTTGCTAGATGCTGCCTACCATACCTGTATTAGTCAGGGTTATCCAGAAAAATAGAAACAGCAGGATGGAGATATGGATAGATGCAGAAATATAGTTATAAATATATATCTAGATAAATATATCTGTTTTTATCTAATCACCCATCTATCTATCTATCTTCATCATCATCATCTGTCTATCTATCTATCTATCATCTATCTATCTATCTATCTATCTATCTATCTATCTATCTATCATCTATCATCATCATCTATCTATCTATTTATTCTATGGCCTGTCAAGAGATTTATTTTAAGGAATTGGCTCATGTAGTCATGAAAGCTTGGCAAGTCCAAAATCTGCATGGTAGGCTATAGGCTATAGATATTGGGAGGGATTGAAGTTTAAGTTCAAAGGTAGTCTGCTGAAAGAATTCCATGTCCTTTTGGGGAGGTTAGTCTTCTTCTATTAAGGCTTTCAACTGATTGGATGAGGCCCACCCACATTATGGAGAGTATTTTGCTTTACTCACAGTCCACTGATTTAATTTCATTAAAAAAATACCATTACAGAAATATCTAGAATAATGTTTGACCAAATATCTTGTTACCGTGGCCTGGCCAAGTAGACACATAATATGAATCATCACACTGTCTATCACAGGTAGAGCTGGCGGAGAACAGCAGGCTTCTACCTTTTCCTAACAGTCCACAGGGAAGCCCTGCTTAGTCTGCTCACCAGAGAGTTTAATCCTAGAAAGAGAATAAGAGGATCCTCTTGCTTGCTCAGTAACTTCTGCCCCATAACTAATAACCTGATATGCCCTTCCTCTTTCCTTGAGGGGAGGATCAATGGTAAGCCTAGAGTAAAGGATCGCAAGTTTCTCACAGGCTCCCAAGATAACAGAAATGTCCTGACTGAGACAGGAACTTGGGGAGAGGAAGAGTTCTTTCTAAAATGCAGTGCCTGCTTTTAAAGAGTTTATAACATAATTAGAATTATACATAAACACGTGACCCTTTCCCCTTGATCTTTGATGAGAAATCAAAGCATTTGTATAATCAACATTATAAATCATGTCAAGAGAGATAATTCCATCTGCGAGTTATAAACTCAGTGGTTCTAAGTTATCCATTAGGACACAGGGAAAGAACCTACTGCCACCATGTTTAACAAGACCAAGAGTCTTGGGAATAAGAACCTGAGCTCAGACAGACCTGAGTTCAAATAGTGGCTAGGGCTACCTGCTTTGTATGCATGTGTGTGTACATAAAATGAAGGTATGCTTCTAACTCATAAGGCTTTTCCTAGGATGGTTTGAGATATCAAACGAAAAGTACTTCAAACAGTGTCCAGAACATAGTAGGACATCAAAATACTGGGGGTTGTATTATTGTGAATAGTAGCAGGTACCATTGAGAGAGAAACCGGAAATGGAGGGGGCGTCAAATGAGTCCATTCTTTAACACCTTTTGAAGTGTGTGGGCTTGTTTATGGGTCTGCTCACCTTTGCCAGTGGATAGCAGACTGAGAAAGATGATCTTTTCTCAGTCCTTTTTTTCTGTCTCATAAGTGACATTAACAGGACCTGTACGTAAGATATAAATATGAATATATATATATTGTTTACCCTACTCATTATTTGCTCTGTGATATTGTGCCATGACTTTTGTATCAAGCTCGGTGACCTTGAATGGAAACAGCGAGTTGCTTTGGATTTAATTGTTATAATTTATTGCCTTTTCTGCCTTCAGCTGCTGACTGTAAATTTTTATAGAGAAACACAAAATCACTTCCTGTTCTTGACACATAAAGGGCTTTTTTCCCCTAGTTATGCTCATAATTTTATGTTGGGTGACCTTTGCATCTGTGGCTTGGTTTTATGATTTAAAAACTGTGCTTTGGCTGACAGATAATCCTGGAACTGATTTTTCTTTTTTTACTTAATGCAAATTGCTTGAGCCCAAGACATAACACGAGTTACTTTCTTTATATTTCCTGTTAGCATGGCCAGCGTAATTTTGCCCATAAATCAATTAATCTGCCCTGGACGAGAAACTCAAGTCCTTTGAAAACTTTGCTTGAGAAAATACCTTTGTCTTTACTGACTTTCATTTCCAACATGGAATTCCTGTGAAATCACATTAAGGGCAGTTGGAAATGAAAATTATTTTCTCATCTAGACAAAAAGATCATTTCTGATCTCTAACAAGGTCTGCTTGAGAGAGGGAGGAGAATTTTTGTACTCATGATTACTTGGTTGTGCTTGAAGCTTTATCCTCTTTCTCTTCCTGGGCTGTGTTTGAAGTAAAGACAGTACCACAGGTAATTGGTATGTGCAGCACCCCCTGGCTTTTGATTGTGGAAACACAGGCCAAGGCCTGAGCATCTTGTTGACTCCGTTGAATAGATGGAAAGCATGAAGATTCACCCTCATCAGCAGGTTACAATTTGGCAGCTTGAGTTTATGAGATTCAATATACATATGAATAAATAATAAGGAGGAAAAGTATTTGTCTCCAACAAATTGAAATATTTTTTTCTTTCACAAAAAATGCAATAAAAGCAAAATTAAAAGAAGTATTTTATTTCCTCATAAGCACTAATGAACAGGGGCAAAGTGGACTTGAAACTGTAGCTCATAAGTCCCATTTAAGACCTTATCACCCATAATCCCTTAGCAGGCCAATTTCCTGTTGAAATCCATGGAGAATTCACCAACTTCTAGAAGAAGATCAAGTCATAGAGAAACTTCAGCTTGCAAATTCATTCACTCCCCTCTCCTCTTTTTCTGGTGTATGTATATTACAATGATTAGTTGTTATTACTGCTAGAGCCATTTAAGAGAAAACGGGCTGGCAGATGAGAAAGGATGACCATGGCCAATGGTAAAGTTAGGTTGTCTCAAACGCCTTGCAAATGCACAGTGCTGACGTGTGTACAGACTCATGGGATTTTGCATTCATTTATTTATATATTATACACTTACATGGGAAACAAAATATGAAAATAAGGAGGCAGAGCAGACATTAAAGGGTTGAAAACAGTTTCACAGCAGTATCTTGTCAGCTTTCCAGCATCCTCTGACTTATCAAGATCCAAACACTCACAGCTGGTGCATATTTTGATGCCAAATGACTGGCTTGGCTGAAATTGGAAGTCACCATGTCTCTCTGTATCAATTTAGTCTCCTCACTGCCCTATGTAACTTCTGAACATAAGTTTGGATTTTAAGGACAGTACTTTTATTTTTTCAGGCATGGATTTTTTGAGCTTAAGTATAGGCCAAGGGGATGTATGGCTGAGAAGTAAAGTGATATGAAAATCCTGCTAAGTGCCTGCTTTAAAGTTGTCAAAGGGATGTGCCAAAGCTATTGGCAGAAGTTCAGGCTCTTCCAAACACAAGCGATAAGAACCAGGAGCAGCAAAGGAACTGTGTGTTTGCTCTCTCTCCATCTTGGCCCATTAGATTTGGGTCACCATTCTTAATAGGATTCATTTTCTGGGTGCTAATGATATTCACAAGAAAAGAGCAGGCCCAAATTTAGAGTTCTTGAGAGCCATTAGGATGACGAGGGAGCAACTACGACAATGCCAACAGTCTTCGAGCTAGGTAGAGACAAGAGGGGTGTATATCTGTCTGAGAAAAGGTGTTCTGAGTGTCTGTGATTCATTGAATCTATTTGAATAGTGAGAATGAAAGCCTAAAATGATTTGGGAGGTTTCCAGATCATATGTGCATAAATGTATGTGATGTCTCTGTGAATGTGTGTATCTCAGGATATCCTGATGATATCATCTTTGGAGAGAAATATTATTTTCAACTATCAATGGGGTTTTGAAGGCTAAGTTCAGTCCAGCTTAAGGGCTCCTCCCGTGTGAGCAGAACCAAAAGATTCCTATGGTCATTGCATTCTGGAATTAGCCTCATTTCCATGGACCCTAAACTCTAGTGTGCTTTGTGGTATTTCTTGTACACTCATATGCTCACCAAATCACAGCTGTTCCACTGCCGCCATTTTAGTCTAGTCTCTACGCTTGAGTTTATGATTTGGTTTTGAGTTCACCACTGGTTTGTTTTGAATACCTGCCCACTTGGCTGTGTTTGTAAACCTAGATAATGACTCTTTCCTGCACCAAGTCCTGTATGTAAGAGTTCCTTTAAACTTAGGATGTTGGATTGCCTGCTGCTGTAACAAACACCCTATAGTTGGATCAGTGCCCTGGTTGGACTTCCTCACTTAAACAGGTTGAAAAAGTCCCAGCATACCATTCACCTGATAGTTTCTATTTGATGATAATCAAGATCTGAGAGATCATACTTTGACAAAAAGATGGCATTTTGGGGTTTGAATACTTTGAAATGTCAAAAATGAATGAATATATTAAATAATTAGTAATCTTGGTATGTTTTAGTAATACATACCCTAGTCACAAATGATTCCATTTTCTTAAACAACTAATCACCAGCCTACTGTTCCTAGTTTTGGCTCAGATTTGATGATTAGAAATATCACTTCATATCAATTCCTCCTTTTATGTGTGTTACAAACTCTACTGCAATATTCACAATCCATAGTTGTCACAAATATACAATAATTAAATTGGTCACATATTTATAATTAATCAAATAGAACAGATAGGAAACATTGGTTTAATGTAAATCAAAATTTAGAATTTAAAGGATTTCTAAGTTTGTGTTCTTCAGAAATGTACAGACTGAGGGCAGGATATAAAAGAGAAAGGAGGAAGGGCTTATGATGAATTATTTTATTATCAGATAATACATTTCCCCATTATTTCTCTATTTTTCTAAGTTTTCATATTTGTAAATATACCAATGTGATAATTTTATGAGCCTGCTGAATTATAAATAATACTTCCTAAAGCTGCTAAACCAACTTTTTAATCTGTAATCAGTACTAAAATAGTACATATATTTCCATTTTCCCCAGATTAATAACTTGTTGCCAATAATTACCAAAATCTTACAGTGGCACTTAAATAGATTTTCTAAATACCCAGAAGAAGGGAGGGGTGGTCTTATCTCCAAAAGCTGCTGGATTTGCTTCTTTGGGGTCTTTTTAGGCATGAAAGGTGGAGTTCTAGCAGGAAAAGTAGTGAGGCAACTCAGAGCCCCTGGCACACTTACTTATGTGTCAGCAGAACATTATTTTTGTGCAGACTTTGCAATAAAACTTCTGCTGTGTGTGTGCTTATTTATTTAAACTTTTTATACAGGTTGTTGATAAAAAGGAGCTAAAATCAAGATTAAAAAGGGTGGAAATGTCAAGCTGACACATGTCGCTGAACCTAGACTTGTACATGTGTGCTTACTACTCTAGCACAGCAGTCCCCAACCTTTTTGCTACCAGAGACTGGCGCTCCTATGAGAATCTAACTCCTGATGATCTGAGGCGGAGCTGAGGCAGTGATGCTGGTGCTGGGAAGCGACTGCAAATACAGATGAAGCTTTGGCCACTCACCTCCTGCTATGCAGCCTGGTTCCTAATAGGCCATGGCCCAGTACCAGTCCGCGACCCCAGGGGTTGGGGACCCCTGATCTTGCACATGTGTGCTGGGCTCAATTAAATGTCAGGTGAGGCTCAGGTATATACTCTCCTCCATGTGCAAGGGACAGCTGTATGATAAAAACAAGACAGTGTGGAATGCAAACCCTGGTGATAAAACACCATTTAGTGCTGAGGCTCGTTTGGGACACTTTAGTCTTATTTTTAATAAACAGAAGGAACCTCATCAGGCAATACGTGCTTGTAATGTTACAAGACTATGGTTATAGTTTTAGCCATGAAATGGAAACCTATAATGGAGTCATTATGCAAAACAAAATAAATTTGGCTGTTTTGAAATTTCCAGGGACTATTGACAAATAGGCACTGAAGCATCTCATACATTTTTTAAAAGGATGCTGTCAGAACAAAATATATCAGGAAAGTAATTTTGCCAAATAATGAAGATTTAACCTGGTTGAGAATCCCATTCGCTGTTTAACTCCAAATTTAGCATGTTCTAATTCAAGATTTCTAGCAGTTGTTAAATCTTTTTGGTGACTCAATTCCAAGGGGTTAAAGAACACAGATTCTGGCACCAGACTGGCTATGCCACCTTGAGTACAATTCTTAATCTCCTCTGACTCAGTTTCTTTCCTTATCTGTGAAAAATGGTGACTTTAGAAACAACTACCTCATTGGGTTCTTATGAGAATTAAATAAATTAATATACACGAAGATTTAGGAAAACATCTGCTACATAGGGAATAGTATGAGCAGTAGCTATTATTATTACCACTTACTGTTCATGCCTCTGGATCATTTTAGTTGAAGTATATGCTGAGGTTTCCAGGCAATTAAAAAAACATTGTCACTTACAGATACTTATCTCTATAAATTTTAATTTTACTAATACTAGGCAGCCAAAGGAAGTCCAGAAACGAATTAGGTATTGAGGCAAATGTCGGTTCAATTGACCACCATAACCCTAGGTTTCAAAACTTCATGTATATCTAGACAGCTTGTTCTTTCCATTAACTGACTTTGTAATAAGTAAGTAGTTATATCTTTGAACTTATACAGTACACCTCTACTAATGTTATTAGTTCGATATATTGAAGTTCCACTTAAGATTATGTTTTTAAAAATTCCACTAATAAAAAAATGAAAAAGGTTTAAGTTTCATTGAGCTAAAGAAAATAATGTTTATTTTTAACTGTGATTGATAATAATGATAATATAATAATGGCATCATCTTTACAAAGTACGATCTTACCTACGCTCTCAAAATAGGTAGGGTGGGAATTATCACTATTTTACCGATGAGAAAATCAAAGCTCAACAGAGTAAAATGACTTGCTCAGAGTCACAAGGCTATTGTGGCCTAAAGCCAGGATTCCAATCCAATTCTTAATTCCTCATTCAGCGGTTTTTATTTGATGTGCCTTGCAACCAGCCTGCCTAAATATCCCTGTTCTGAAGCTGATATACAGGGAGGTGCAGTGCTGAGGCCTCTCTCCTTTCTTACGTGAGGGAGATTCTTGGTGCTCCTTAGATTCTGATTGCCCAGTGCAGTGAATTGGGAAGTGACACACTGGACTTGATTGGTAATCTGAACGTAAAATGAGAAGTTAATTAGGCCTTTCAATATCTAATGAGGTTTCACATAGTTTATCACCAGTAGAGAGCACTATAAGATTGGAATTAATGTCAGTCCTTGCATGAAGAAAGAATTGTTTGTATCATGAGTGTATTACAAAGGCAGAGTTAAAGCGATTGATTTTAAGCAAGCATGATCTGCCCTTGTAATAGTAGATCATTTCCATCAGTTGAATCTTTAGAGCAGTCATTCAAAACTTAATTTAAATGCAATATCAATATTAAAAGGAGTAGGCATTACTTGCTTGCTCAAGTTAGATTGAAGAGATTCAATTCTCAATCAGAACCCAGGCTTCCCTGCTTTCTCCTTGAATATCTGCTTCCAAACCACTGTTGGTGCATCTATAACAGAGTTTTCTGTGTTATGTGTAGGACTCCACACGTACAGAATAGGCTCTAGCATTAGTTATTCGAAAATATTACTGGGCTTCATTCTGATGCCCTTTATTCCTCTTGCTTGGGATATCTGACTGTCGGATTTTCTTAAAACGTTTTTCTGGTTGTAAATATAAAATTGAGCTTCATTTCATAAGTAGCCTTCAGTGTATTTTTTTGTATTCGTATAGTTTAGAGACATGCAGTAAATACAAATTGATGCCCACAGTGGATGGAGTGAAATATTGGTATTTAGTTGCAACCAGATTACAGTATTTCACTAGTCTAAACACTCAGATACATCACACAATGACTATCGTGTTGTGGAAAGCTTTGAAATGGGTCTGCCTTACAGATAGATGCATTTACACTTCATATGTTTTCCATTTTTTTTTTTTGCATTTTGCCAGTTCCTCAAACTAGCTGTATTTAAACAAATTCTTCCCCCACAACCATTTTGTTCTCTGATTTCACCCTGTGGTGAATTCTCGATGTGAAATTGGCGATAGCGTGATTGATCATTTAGCTAACAGCATAATCGTGAGCACAGGGTAGAAACTTGGCTTCACATCCAGTAAGAGGAGAAGCTGGAATGCAGAGGTATTAAAATACGAATATCTCAAACGAAAACAGAGGTAACCCGAGAGCTTTAATGTTTGAATAAATCTTTCCCCCCTGATAAATGGGCTTTCCTTTTCAATTTTGTTTCAGTACCTAGGTTTTTTTTTTTTTTTTTTAATTATATATTTTTTTTAAAAGGACTTTCCCTTTTCCTTAAAAGAACGGCCCCCTCTACTTTCTTCTCCTTGCAAAATGAGCCTTCAAGGGCTCTCTCCTCTAAGCCATTAGCGACTTGTTTGCCTGAACGAGGAAGGTGCATGTCTGTAGTAACATGTTGGATAAATCCCATTTAGAAAACAATCACGACCAGGTTTCTGTTTATACAGGTGCCATTAGGTGGACTTACTGTGACAGTCAGGTTAGCTGCTAACCCAGTATGCTGCACACGGAGGTAAGGATTTAGAATTTTAAGAAGTGCAAAGAAGCTAACTGCTCTCATGAAGATCAGGTCGCCCAAACATAGGTTCTTTTGTTTTATTTCCCCAAAGGGGCTCTATCTATACTTTCGGCAGTATACTGAACCATATGCCCATGTTGCTATTGAATACCAAGTCCATTAACAAGGATTTTTATGGCCTCCAACAGGGCTTTCAATTGGGGTTTGTTGTTTTTAATTTTGCTTTTCGTGTAAGGATTTGCATTTTAAGGCTACCATGAAAGTTAATTTACTAACAGTGATAGATAGCATCTATGAAATACAGAATACACTTATTTAGAAAATATTAGTGTGAACACACACATATCAGAAGAGTGTGTGATGCAAAAGTTTTACATTATTTGCTTTAAATATCCAATGACACAATGGATGTGTATACCCTTTATATACTCTGGAGTGCCACCACAGTGAGATAGTATGTTTATAATGATTTTTCGAATCTTACACATTTTGAATCTATTGTTTGAGGCTGATAATTTTATGTATGCATAAGTACCTTTGAAGTGAAGGTGTGAACAGAGGTTAACTGATAAGCCGAAACGGCAAATACTTACGTACTTACGTACTTACGTACTTACTTAGGTACTTACGCTCTGTGTGAAGAGAGTAAGGAAATCTGGAAAATATTGTGATGTTTTCTATAAGTTACAGAGCCCTTGCTCTTTCCAGTCCTTTCTAATTCACCTTTCTTTTTGTTCTGTCATTCAACAATTGCTTACCATTTTTGCTTTATATTTGACTTATTGCCTCATTTTCATATTTGAACTTATAAAAAGCATGAGCATAGAAACTTATCAGGAGCTTCTATCACTGAGTAGAGGCTCTCAGATTTGGGGTGTGGTTCACTTGTTTATGTAATTTTTGCTTTCTTTGTAGACCAGCCTTGTTCTCTTGAAAACTTGTGATTGCTGTTTTTCTCTTATTTCAGATTCCAGTAATAGGCATGTGGGGAGCTTAAAAAAAAATTCTTCGTGTGCCTTATCTTCTTAACATACCTTAAAGTCCTGGTCATCAGAAGCCATAGATGGGACCAGAGACAGCTCTTTTTTTTTTGGTCTGGAAGATCTTGTATTACACAATAATAGAAAAGTACAGAACACAACATATGGATCTCCAACCATCGTGTGATTCTCTCTATACAGTACATAGCATGGAATTTGGCATGACTCGACTTGGATCAGGTCCAATGGCATCCAGTTACTGGCAGTGTTAGAAATACTTCAGTGAATCCTGGACATGCCACTCCCAAGCAGTTGCATGGCTCTGCCCCCAAGGATGGTAAAATGGCAGGACTTCATTGTACAGTAAGTCCTCAATATTGTTGATAGGTTCTTGGAAACTAACGTTAAGTGAAATGACATATAACAAATCTAATTTTACCACAGGCTAATTGATAGAAGCAAGAGTTAAGTTCCTACAGCACATTTCTGGGCACAAAACATCACCAAACGCCTAAATAAAGAACCAAAACACAACTAATATTAAACACTAAAATGAATGTGCACTGTACATATATTAAAGACAGATTGAAAAATAAACAAGTCAGATCATGATATTCCAACCCGTTTATTTCAGTTCGGCATTACGAGTGGCTGGAGCCTCTCCCGGCAGTTCAGGGCACAATGCGGGAACCCGCCCAGGACAGGATGCCCCTCCATCGCAAGGGGTATCACACACACCCACAATCGTTCAGACTGGGACAACATAGACAGGCCAGTTTAGCCTCAAGTGCACATCTTTGGGATGTAGGAGGACACCGGAGCACCCTGAGAAAACCCACGCAGACGTGGGGAGACCGTGCAGACTCTACTCACATGGTGGCCCCAGCCAAAAATAGACTTTTTTTCTCATTGATGTTATAAGAAACTGACATTGAACAAAATGACATTATTTGAGGACCAGCTATAGTGTTTAGAAAGACAGAAAAAACACATATGGAAAGGCAGGGAATGATCTTGTCTATTTCCTTTCCAATCCCTTTAAAACACATTCTTTCCTTTAGTTCTTCACATTTGTAGACTAGTATTTATATTCGTTTCAATTACTCTATGACTTTATTGTAATAGGTTCTCAGTAAATGTTTATTGACAAATTCAGTTACACTGGAGGCAGTGAGATTTGAGGGGTAAAAACACTGGATTAAGAAACAAGAAGACCTGAAATATTGTTCATTCTTATTTATTAAGTGTATAAAGTGTGCAAACACTGTGCCAGGCCTTTTATTTGAATATTCTCATTTAATCTTCAAAATAATTCTATAAAGTAAATAAATATTACTACACACCTTCTATTATCCTTGTTTTACAATGAGGAAACTGGAGCTCAGGAAGGTTAAGTAATTTGCCTTGTGACTCTTAATGTTCCCTCAAACTCTACCTCAGGAAGAATCTGTTACATCATCTGCTATCACAGGCAAGGTAACATAATAGATACTCAGTAAGTTTTCATTTTAGTAATGAATAAATGCATCTGCCAGGATGAAAATATGGACTTCCAAATTAGATTCATTTTGTTGGTCACCTTCAATACTCTCTAAATTATTTTTCTCCTTTGAAAGATCACTCTTAAGCAATACTGTTGCCATTTCTAATTTTAAAATTGTCAGCTCCTATATTAGAGAAAATGTTTATCAAGTGCTGGTGTGGTTCTTGACACATGGTAGGTAGGCACTGTTAGAATGTAAGTTTGTTGAAAATAATGTAACTTCTATTGCAAGGTTTGATTGCATTAAATCAAATGAAAAAAAATGATGAGGTTCCTGATTATGGAATCTATGCGATGTAGTGCAAACAAAAGAATCATAGGGATACACATTAGCCTTATACCATATGGAAAAAAAAAGGTGAAAGGGAAGAAAATGTAAGAAGGAAGAGAGGAAAGAAGAATTGTTTCAACCTTCTATTGATTAAAATTCTATCGCTGTGTAGTGCCAGGTGGATGCTAGAGTAATCGGGGGATCACTTCATAAATTTTATCAATGTCTAGCCGTTGCACTGTATACCTGAAACTAATATAAAATAATTTTTAAAAAGAATAGCAAAAAAATTATGATAACATTTATTTTTGTCCAAAATGAAATATAATTTTTTCTGCTGTTTATTTTTATTTTATATTAGTTTCAGGTATACAGTGCAACGGCTAGACATTGATAAAATTTATGAAGTGATCCCCCGATTACTCTAGCATCCACCTGGCACTACACACAGCCATTACTATACTATTTACTACATTCCCTATGCTGTACTCTACATCCCCGTGACTGTTTTGTAGCTACTAATTTGGACTTATAATTTTCTGAGAACAGGTCTTTTACCTCCTTAGTTAATTTGATTCCTAGGTATTCTATTATTTTTGATACAATTGTAAATAGGATTATTTTCTTAATTTCTCTTCTGAAATTTCATCATTGGGGTATAAAAATGAAACTGACTTCTGAATATTAATTTTGTTTCCTGCTACTTTACTGAATTAATTGATCAGTTCTAATAGTTTCTTTGTGGGGTTCTCTATATATGACAGTTTTACTTCTTCCTTTCTAATATGGATGCCTTTTATTTCTCTTTCTTGTCTGATTACTATAGCTAGGACTTCAAATACTATGTTGAACAGAAGTGGTGAAAGTGGGGGCATCCTTGTCTTGTTCCTGATCTTATGGAAAATACTTTTAGCCTTTCTCCATTGAGTATGATGTTAGCTATAGGATTGTCATATATAGCCTTTATTATGTGGAGGTATGTTCTCTCTATTCCCACTTTGCTGAGAGTTTTTATCATAAATGGATGATGGATTTTGTTGAATGCTTTTTCTGCATCTGTTGATATGATCATATCATTTTTATCTTTCAACTTGTTAATGCAGTGTGTCACATTAGTGAATTTGTGGATGTTAAACCAGTCTTGCATCCCAGGAATAAATCCAAATTGATCATGGTGTATGATATTTTTAATGTATTGCTGTATTCGGTTTGCTAATATTTTGTTGAGGATTTTTGCATCAATGTTCATCAGAGATATTGGCCTATACTTTTCTCTTTTTTTTTGGTAATGTCTTTCTCTAGTTTTGGAAGCAGGGTAATGGTGGCCTTGTTAAAAGCGTTAGGGAGCCTTCCCTCCTCTTGAATTTTTTGGAATAGTTTGAGAAAATCGGTGTTAATTCTTCTTTGAATATTTGGTAAAATTCACCTATGAAGCCATTTGGTCCAGGACTTTTATTTTTCAGAATTTCTTTTAATACTGATTCGATGTCATTCGTGGTAATCGGTTTGTTCTGCTTTTCTATTTCTTCTTCACTCAGTCTTGGGAGACTATATGTTTCTAGGAATGTATCAGTTTCTTCCAGATTGTCCAATTTGTTGGCATATAATTAATTGCTCATGGCATTTTATTATAATCTTTTGTATTTCTGTGGAATCTGTAGTTACTTCTCCTCTTTCATTTCTGATTTTATTTATTTGGATCCTTTCTCTTTTTTGCTTGATGAATCTGGTTAAAGGTTATCAATATCGTTTCTCCTTTCAAAGAACCAGCTCTTGGTTTCATTGATCTTTTGTATTGTTTTTCTAGACTCTATTTCATTTATGTATGCTCTGATCTTTATTATTTCCTTTCTTCTACTCACTTTGGGTTTTGTTTGCTGTTCTTTTTCTAGTTCTTTTAAGTGTAAGATTGTTTGATATTTTTCTTATTTCTTGAGGAAGACCAGTATTGCTATGAATTTCATCTTAGGATTGCTTTTGCTGTGTCTCATAGATTTTGAATTACTAAGTTTTCATTTTCATTGTCTCTAGATAGCTTTTGATTTCCTGCTTGATCTCATTGTTAACCCATTCATTGTTTACTAGCATATCATTTCGTCTCCATGTGTTTGTGTATTTTCCAGTTTTTCACTTGCAATTGATTTCTAGTTTTATACCATTGTGGTCAGAGAAGACGGTTGATATGATTTCAGTCTTCTTAAATTTATTGAGATTTGTTTTATCACCTAACATGCGGTCTATCCTGGAAAATGTCCCATGTGCACTTTATAAGAATATATATTCTGCTTCTTTTGGGTGAAAGGCTCTGAAAATATCAATTAAATCCGTCTGGTCTAGTGCGTCATATAAGGCTGCTATTTCCTTGTTGATTTTCTGTCTGGAAAATCTGTCCATTAATGTCGGTGTGGTGTTAAAGTCCCCTACTATGAGTGTGTTACTGTCAATTTCTCCCTTTATGTCAGCCAATAGTTGTTTTATATATGTAGGTGCTCCTATGTTGGGTACGTATGTTTACTAGGACTATGTCCTCTTGTTGTATTGATCCCTTTATCATTATAATGCCCTTTTCCCCTCTTATTACAGCCTTTGTTTTATTTTATTTTTTAAATTAAATTAAATTTTTTTTAGCTTTTGTTTTAAAGCGTATTTTGTCTGACATAAGTATTGCTACCCCAGCTCTTTAAAATTTCTATTTGCATGAAATATCTTTTTCCGTCCCTTTCAGTTTGTGTGTGTCATTTGATCTGAAGTGGGTCTCTAGTAGACAGCATATGCATGGGTCTTGTTTTCTTATCCATTCAGTTACCTTATGTCTTTTGATTGGAGCATTTAATCCATTTACATTTACAGTGATTTTTTTGATAGGTATATAGTTATTGTCATTTTATTATTCGTATTTATGGTTTTTTTCCTTCTTTTTACAGAAGTCCCCTTAACATTTCTTGTAACATTGGCTTGTGAGTGATGAATTCTTTTAGCTTTTTGTCTGGGAAGCTCTTTATCTCACCTTCAATTTTAATTCATAGCCTTGCCAGATAGAGTATTCTTGGTTGTAGGTTCTTGATTTTCATCACTGTGAATATTTTGTGCTAGTCCCTTATGGCCTGCAAAGTTTCTTTTGAAAAATCAGCTCATGTTCTTATGGAAACTCCCTTGTAAGTTACTAGCTGCCTCGCTCTTGCTGTTTTTAAGATCCTCTTTTTGTCTTTGACCTTTGTCATTTTAATGATGGTGTGTCTTGGTGTGGGTCTGTTTACGTTCCTCTGACAGGACCCCTCTCCAGGGCAGTCTGCAGATGGGTGCCATCTTACCTGTGTTGAGCCTGCCCCCGCATGGCCGTTTCTGAAGCTGCATTGGCTGGTGAGATCACCTCGGTGCCAAACGACTGTCTTTCCGCTCATGTTCCTTGCATTTCCCAAGCTTCTTACCCTCTATCGGAGCCCAGAGAGAGTGTCTGTGAGTGAGTGAATCTATTTGTGAGCCCTTTAAAGGGGCGTCTGGGTTTTAGGTTTCTTTGTCTCATCCAGATGGCCGGAATCCTCACTGGTTTTCGCAGTCAGATTTTGTGGGGACTCTTCTTCCCAGCATTGGAACCCTGGGATGGGGAGCCCCTATGTGAGGCTAGGGCCACTCGTTCTTTCAGGGGGGGCCTCTGCAGCCACATTCTCCCTCCCTGTGCTCAGCCGCCACACAGATGTGGGACCAGCCCACTTCGTGTCCGCCCCACCTACCAGAATGGATGTGGCATTTTTTTTATATCCTCGGATGTATGTTATGATCAGCTAGCCTTCAGGTGGTTTCCCAAGTTGACCATTCTATAATTTGGCTGCAATCCTAATGCAGTCATGGGAGGAGATGAACCCTAGCCCACCATCTTGAGCCCAGTTTCCTTCATAATTTTTTTAACATTTAAGAAATTGTGATAAATTACACATAACACAGACTTTACCATTGCAACCATCTTAAAGTGTCCAATTCAGCAGTTTTTAGTACATTCACAATGTTGTGCAACGATCACCACTATCTAGTTCCAGAACATTTTTATTACCCAAAAGGAATTCCCATAACCATGAAGCACTCACTCCCCATTCCCCGCTCTCTTTAATCTCTAGTAACCACTAATCTTTCTGTTTCTATGGATTTGCCTATTATGGATATTTGATATAAATGAAACATACAATATATGGCATTTTGTGACTGGCTTCCTTCATTTAGTTTTTGAGGTTCACTCATGTCATAGCATGTAGCATGTAGCATGTAAAGTACTCAGAACTTTATTCCTTTTTATGGCTGAATAATTTTCCATTTTATGGATAGACCACATGTTGTTTATCCATTAATCTATTGATAAACTTTTGGGTTGTTTGCACCTCTTAGTCATTGTGAATAGTGCTACTATGAACATTCGTGTTTAAGTTTTAGTTTGACCACCTATTTTCCATTCTTTTGGATACATACATGGAGTGGACTTGCTGGGTCATATGGTAAATCTGTAAATAGCTTATTGAGGAAACACCATCATATTTTTCACAATAGCTGAATCATTTTACATTCCTACCAGCAATGTATAAAGGTTCCAACTTCTTCACATGCTCATGCACACTTAATATTTTTAATTTTTTAAAATTGTAGTCATCCTAGTGAGTGTAATTCTCTTTTACTCTAAATTTCATCCCATATCCCCATATTGGAAGAGTGCAGTATTGTACAGGGCACACATCAGGTGTTATACAACATCAGTGCTGGCTCAGGGCCAAGTGATGAAGGAAGCACTGTTTGCCTTTCATGCCTCTCCATTCCTTTATCTACCTTCAGTATTACCTCTTACCTTCTTTTTTTTTCAGTTGCTCATTGTCTGTCTTACTCAAGGTCTAACACACATCAAGAGGTTTGTAGAGCATCTCACTCCTGATGAGGGTGTTTAATTTTAACAGGCTAACTTAACTTCTGACAGTTCCAGCAGTTATCATTAGGCACATATTTTAGGTGGCAGGGAACAGACAGTGAGCTTGCTATTAGAGAATATCATACACAGTGGTCATGAGCTCACACAGTCTCTTGACTGGTTAAATAAGCAATACCCAGTGTCAAAGCTCACATTGTATTGCATGTAAAAAGGAGTCCATTGTCAGGAAAGCAGTCATTTATTTTAATAAGAATTGGCCAAATGCTTACTTTGTGCCAGGCACTGGGCAAGGCACTGTGGGTTGAATCAGTGCTGGGTCCTACCCTCAAGGAGCTTGTGTTACAGTTGTTTTTACAAGCAGTAGGGCTGGTGTTATGGGGATCCACATTGTCCCCTGATAGGGCTACCTTGTCACTTTTGGTGAATATGTGTTCAGTGGCAGGCCAGCCATACAAATATAGTCTGTGCCCCTGAAAAATGCAAACTTAACTTAGCAATACTCACTGTGAACCTGTGACTCGTACACCAAGGCTTTTGCACCTCTATGCATACCTAGACCTGCACTATCCAATGCAGTAGCTACACTTTTAAGCATATGAAATAGTACAAATGAGGAACTGGATTTTGAATAACAATAATTAAAACTTTTTAAATTATACAATACAGTGTTATCAACTACAGTCACCATGTTCTCCATTAGATCCTCAGAATTTATTTATTTTACAGCTGAAAATTTGTACCCTTTTACCATATTCTCCCTATTTCCCTCACCCTTCAGCCCCCTGGCAACCACTTTTATGCTCTTCGTTTCTATGAGTTTGAATTTTTATTTAGATTTCACATATAAGTGATACCATATGGTATTTGTGTTTCTCTGTCTGGCTTATTTCACTTAGCATAATGCCCTCAAAATCTATCTATATTGTTGCAAATGGCAGGATTTCCTTCTTTTTCATGGCTGGATAGTGTTCCATGGTGTGTATATACACATCTTCATCCATTCAACCCTTAATGGCCACTTGAGTTGTTTCTACATCTTGGTTACTGTGAATAATGCTGCAGTGAACATAGGAGTACAGAAATCTCTTTGAGATCCTATTTTTATTTTCATATACTTAATCGTGATTAATTTAAAATTTAAAACTAATTTTTGTTCAGTTTTTGGAGAAATTTTAATTATTTAGAACAGTTTGGGTATGTGAGTCTACTTTGTCAACCGCAAATGTTATAAACTCTAAATATAGGTAAAATATTTCTGATGAACATTTAGCATCTGAATTGGGTCGTGTTCTAAGTGTAAAATACACACCAGGTTTCAGAGACTTATTATGAAAAAAGAATGTAAATGGTCTCCTTAATACTTTTATATAGATTACATTTGAAAGGATAATATTTTGGATATTTAAGTTAAAGACAAAACAGTATTAAAATTAATTTATCCTGTTTCCTTTTACTTTAAAAAATGCAGCTACTATAAAGTTTAAAATGACTTCTATGATTCACATTTTATTTCTACTGGACAGTGTTTCTTTAGAACACTAGGAGTGTCTAATCCTATTTAATGCAAGTGTATTTGGAGTAAAAGTCCCCCGTTGGAATTTCACTTTCTTTCATCTTAGCTCCCATGGATACCATCACCTTACCAAGCTTCTCAAGGCTGACTTCAAGCAAAATGACACAGAAATGAAGCTATTTCTGGGGTTTTCTTAGAGCCATCTCTCTTAAAGCATCCTCTCTCTTTCAGTCCATGCCAAGGCTCACTTTTAGGTCCAGTCCACTCAACTCATGCTCCCCAGGATTTACTTGAGTGATGAAGCCATCCAGTATAGTAATTCACACTAAGATGCTCTCAGTTTGATGTGTTGCTCTTCTCAGGGATATTTGCATTTTAAAATTTATTGCCTGCAGAGAGCAACAGTTAAAGGGATGACCTTTCAACATGAGAGATAATCCACCAGGAGGACCTTCCCAATCCAGTTTCCTATATAAACAAACAAACAAACAAACAAACAAACAAACAAAACGATAAAAAGCCCAGATCTTCCTCAAGATTCTCTTCCTGTTTCCACCTTTTCCCCATGAGTAAGTAGCCATTGATAGATAAATGATCCTTTGCTTTAGATAAATTTATCTGTTTTATACTGACAAGTGGGGTATTTATGGCCAATCGGAGGCAAGATGTAAAACAAATTAATGTGCTTTTAATTTCTGTCTTTGTTCTAGAAATGATAACGATGAGCAATTCCCCTTTCATAAAGACTGCCAGCTACTCTAGTGTTAGCTGCTTGGAACTGAAAATACCAAGTAAGTGTTCAGTCAATTCATTTGACTTAATTTTATCATGAGCTCATTTCTAAAAAATACACCTAATCTCAGTAGAGTGCAACCTGTTAGCACAAAGAATCTGGGGGGAGATGATGGTCCATTCTTTACTCTTTCCAAGGGGATTTATGGCTGGAAGAACTGTATGACTGTCTAAACTGTAAAACTTACAGCATAGACTCTGTCTCCGTACTTTATTGGGGAATATTCAATATGCCATCATAGATATGACAAAATGGATATTGTTTCTCCCAATGTAAGAGTAAATATGTAATGTAATTACATTTGTAGTTTTCTCATAGTTTCTTAAAACTCTCTCTTTGGATGGAAGACTGATCTTTTGTATATTCCTCTGGGATTTGACAGAGAATGAAAGAATTTAAATTTCTCTTCTTTGGACTGAAATGGAGGGACCCCTCTGAACTGGAAAGTGAGAAACAGTCTTAGAAATTTTCAGTTATATTGTACCTATCAAGAATATAAGAACGTGATTTTGGAGTACCCCCAAGAGCATTTATTTTACTACCGCTGTCTCATGTTGAACTTGAGACAGAATAGGGTTAAGTAGTTTCCCAGTGTTCCACAGTAAATTGGCATTTGAAATTGGGATTAGAATCTAGGTCTCCAAACCTTGGGGACTTCTCCATTAGCTCAGATCATGTACGGCTCAGCAGTTTCTTTCACAAGATCCTCCTGACATGACACATGCCATCAGTCTTATTTTATAACAGATGTTTTGAGGGTAGAGCAGATGGTCTCTTCCCTTCACCCTCCCAGCCCTTGACTCCAGAGAGTCAGATCATGTCAGAGATGGCACTCACAGCCCTCTTTCCCCAGAGGTCCACCTCCCCGTCTGCTCATTCTTTTTCATGCTCATCTTTCCCATGCTCAAGAAATCACTGTTCTTACTGTTCCCTTTTCTTATATGCTATGTACTTTCTGCTGAAGCCTTTTCTGTCACTCGTGTTCTTGTCATCCTGACTCTTCTTGAATTTTCATAGTCAGTGGGAAGATCACTGACCTCTAAGCCTCTACATTCCATCATAGCTTTTGATGTAATGGATGATATGTGACAAGTTACTTGCGGCCTTTATGTCATCTACGTGTTGGACTAACTTTGGTCCCTTGCAGGACCCCAATGGATTCCACTTGGGGGGGATCCCTGTCCTAGAATACTTTGAAATTCAGAGAAAAAGAACAAGGCCTCACCTACAAGTTTCAGATGCCCCATTGGCTGTTTCAGCCATCATTTAAATATGGCTTACTCTCTGCAATATCACTTTTGTTCTTAAATGTCATTCTTTCTACATTATTATTCTCGAATATCTTCAAATGACCTTCTGAAATTCATTTCTTTTTAGCCAACAAGTGGACTTCTGTTTGTGTCTTGAGGGAACTCACTGTGAGATATGTTTGCGTGTGTCTGCATGCACATGTGTTCATGAATTTCTACCTATTTCAGGGGATTGTGTTTAATTATAGAAGCGTTGACTCTGTAGTCATAGGTGCTTTTAATGCACAATCTTGATAGTTAAAGCTGTGTGAGTCTGAGAAGGTCATTTTACTTCTTGGTCCTGTATGGATACTAAGAACTTTGCTGCTGTTGTGGGGAAGTGATAGAAAAAAAACAAGTTGTGTTGGGAAACCATGAAAGCCAAAGAGAGGAAAGGTTTCTCACTCGTGAGCCATTGTCCCCAGGAAAGAACTACTGCTTACTCCCCATTCTGCCTCAAAGTGGGCCATCCTGAGTGGATCGAGCAGCTAGCTTACATGCGAACTTATTCTATTCTGGAAGATCCTCTAAGGGAGACTAGTCAGCCTTTCTTTTCCTTCAATACTGAAGACAAACGATCTCATTTACATTTTAATGCAAGAAATAGATGGAAATGATGGCCATTTGCTTTTGACCATAGTCAGAGTCATTCATTTAAAAAAAAAATTTTGCTATGTTATTACAAACAAACAGCCTATTACTAATTCCGATGTACTTTCCTATGTTAGGATGAGTGGATATAATCAGAATGAGGATGTTAAATTATAAATTGAAAGATTCTCATTTTCCTGGTGAGTCTATCATGAATCACTGCTATGCCTCTTTGTCTTAACATATTGCAATACTTTTATTTGTAGTCAGTGATGGGGCCATGGTTCTACTCTCTTCTGTCCTAACTTAGGATTCATGTGCCTTTCATTGTCTGCTTATCTTTGTTTGAGGAAGTGCAGAATGCAGATGGAGAGCACTGATTCTCCTTGGACATAACCTTGAAGTTGGACCCTAGAGGGTCTTAGGAATTTTCCAATTATTTATTCCAGTGTTAACATGTTTTATGATCTCCCTGGGCTCTTCTCTGCTCATACTAACTCTGGTTAGGAGATTGGATTAAGTGACCTCTCATTAAATGAATACTATTGTCCTTGGTTTCTTAATTTGGCTGCTAGCCAATATCTGTCCCTTTCTACCTTTGGGTCTGAAGTGTGTCACCTTTGGGTCTGAAGCTGATTCTGGGATCGTTTCAAGTAAGAAAGGTTTATTTAAAACAATTAAAGGTATTAATCGTTTTTAAAGGTTTCATATCATTTGGTCATTCCTTTATCTTCTTGAAGCCTTTAAAAATATCCTAGTATAATGGCAGGGAAACATTGTTGGAATGTCAGCTCTCTTGAACGTTCAGCCACCTTGAAATATACTGATTTTTCTGTGATCCCAGAACTAGAGGAAATTTCATGAGATCATTGAATGCAGCCTCTGCTTTTAAGGCCTCTTCCTAAATTCTGCATGAGAGATGATTGCTCGTTTGAGGTAGAAAATTATATAATAACATTTGATAGCCTATTCCAATGTCTGGACAGTTGTAGAGCGGAGACTCCTAAGGTCTTGCTGGGTCGCACTAGAAATTAAACGAGGTTCTTGCTCTGCCAATTTATTTGAGTTAACAAAACACCAGTCGGCATTCTACTCCCAGGGCCTCAGATGTGAGGGCTGTGACATCTATCACCAGAGTTGATGCAGCTGCTGTAACTAAGAGGCTGTCCCCTTCCTCCCTCACTGTTCTGGGCTCAGCCAAAGAGGACAACCCTCCTAGATACTTACAATGTTGTCGTAATTGGTAGCAACACCGAGCATCAGCCTGAGAGCTTAAGTTCACCAGAGTCTTATTATCCCACATTAGAATACGCAAGGAGTTTGACTTCTCACACACACCAGAAGGGCTGCATAATGATGCTGTCTTGCCAGCATTGACTCTTATAGAATGCATTTTGTGTACAGTTTTCTGATGATGCTCCAGGGACTTTCTACTCCATTAGGTCCTTTGTCACCTTCTAATATATTTACTGACTTAGGACATGCCTCACTGCCCTCACAAAGAAAGGTTAGAATTGGTTTGCATGCGTTAGGCTGCTTGGTGGGCACTTTAATATCCCAGAAGATTCTTTGTTAATTAATTTGCACAACTTTCAATTTTCTGTGTGAGTGTCACCACCAGAAGAAAACTTGAGTGAGCCTTGTACATTGCTGAGGGTGCTGTGGAAATAAAGAGGTGGCTGTTCCGAACTTGGCCTTGGACCCCTACCTTGGTGCCTACTTACGTCTCAAGCCTCTTCTCTTCTCACTCTCTGCACCAGGGATCTTCTCATGCCAGGTCTTCATACCTGCTGTTTTCCTGTTGCCCTGTTTTATGAAGCTCTTTCCTCTCATTTTACTCTTTCTCCCAGCTAGCTCCACAGTCTCGACTTAAATATCACCTCCTCAGGGCTGCCCTCCTTAACTCCAGAGACGATATCAGGCTTTGCTGAACCATATATCTCCTTGATAGCACTTGTCTGAGAGGGAAATTACACCTTTACTTGCACTGTCACATCACATGGTGACAGACAGAAGCAGCAACACTTTCCCCAAAGGCAGATGCTGGGTTGAACAAAGAGACCTGCTCTTTTGCAGCCTGTGCTATCCATGTGTACTTCTGGGAGATTATTGCGTTGCTCAAACCAATGTTAAATCTATGAATGTCAACAGTCTTTGACGGTCTGCCGAGTGACTTTAATATTGATGACACATGAAGAACATTTGATCCATTTCGTATTAAGTTAAATCAATGATTATTTATCATACACCAATGAGCAGCTCTGTGCTAGGTGCCTTAAAATAAAGACAAATGTGTATATAATACAGAGTTCTTACCTTAAGCTCTGCTTGTGTCAGCTTGTGATCTGGTTAAGATGAGACAAACTACACTCCAAAATTAATCATGTCCCCTCCCTACTAAGGTAGGTTATTTACTTTGATGACACTGGGCTTTTCATTTATAAGTCTATTTCAGTTTGTTACTATGGGAAGCAGAATTCTAAGGTGGTCCCCATGATCCCTACCTCATGGTATCATGCCGTCTTATAATTCTGTCCTTGAATATGGGCGTGCCCTGTGACTTGCTTCTAATTGATAGATATGGTGAAGGTGACAGGATGTATATGATTATATGTCCATGATTGCATGATCTAGCCTGTGTTGCTAGAGTCTTTCTGTTGCTGGCTTTGAAGAACCAAGCTGCCATGAATCCTATAGCCAGCTGCTAAGAAATTCATTCTGGGAGCAACCTGAGAGAACTTGAAAGTGAATCTTCCCCAGTCCAGATGAGATTCCAGCCCTGGTTGGCATCTCATTTGCCATGTTTTAAGAGACCATGAGCAGGGGACCCAGGTGTGCTGTGCTCAAACTCCTGACCCACATAGATTATGAGATAAATGTGTGTTGTTTTAAGCCTCTAAGTTTTTGATAATTTGTTACACAGCATAGAAAACTAATACTGCTGCTGAATAATTATTTGTGTAATTACAGTCAAGTATTTACCTCCTCACATTTTATAAGTCTCTTGTGGGCAGAAACCATATCTCTCTTATTGCTGTACCCTCCATGCATACGACAGTGCCAGATAGAGTTGATGCTAAATAAATATTGGTCGAATGAATACATTTATGAATAAATGAACAAATGAGCTGGAATGTCAAGTTTAGTTCTGGGCCCCACACATGAAGACACATCTAGCAAATTTTAGGCTCTTCATTGGAAAGCCACAAGGACAAAAGTGAGAGGTGTGAAAATTATGGCAAGTGAGGAGCAGTCAGGAGAGTTGTAGGTGATTGGCTGGAGAAGTGACAACATCAGATGGGAAGTCATGACTTGTGCTCAGGCATGGGAAGTGTCCCACAGAAAAGAGGCTGTGTCCATGCATGCATTCCGTGTAACCCCAGAGGTTAGTTGAACTTGGGCCAATGGATGAGAGCTATCGGAAGACAGATTTTGTTTGTGTAAGGAAGAGTGTGTGTGTGGCATTGACAGTGGGGTTAACAGTTACAGCTGCCCCTTTACAGTTACTCCACGAGATGGCAGTTAGTTCCATGTTACTTGAGGTACTTAATCAGAGAAGGGCCACCACTTTTTAAGTGTGTTGTAAAGGGGAGCTCTTCATTTAAATGACTTATTATCCAATTGGGAAAGAAGACATATATGGAAAGAAGATACATATCAACAAGACATCATGCTAAGTGCCAAAAGGTATTATGAGATACACACACAAAAAAAACATAAAATCTAAAACACTTAAACGGACGGAGTGGGCCCCTAAGACTCAGTGATTATAGAATACTTTGTGTAAGAGACTGTATTTGAAGGAGGAGTAAGCCTCGAGTGTGTGTATCCATTTCTTAATTTCTCGATTTTTAAATTCTGCTACAAAATGATAATGCTTCTTAGTTTCTCATTGAAACTGCAGGGTGCCGAGTATTAACTAAAGAAAATAGCAGTAACTGGCACACCCTGAGTTTACTCTATTACCAAAGATGTCACCAACAAAAATAAATCCTATTCCTTCATTCTCAGCCACCATGGTGGGTTCTTTTGAGAGCTGGGATGCCAGGGAGGGAATTGATGAAGGCTCGTGATGAACTAGTGTCCTTTTAGATAAAAATGACATATTTCAGAATAATTTCTTTCATTTTAACATTGGGTAACTTACTGATTTATAGAGTTGCTTTTGACAACACTGAGGCCTAAAATTCTCTTCACAGCATGGTTGCCAGCAGCCTGAACTTTTTTCCTACCCTGCTCCTAAGCACTTTGACCCCAAAAGCCCATCCTTATACTTCTCCAAAGAGAAATACATATTTCATTCTATGCTGCCAGAACATTTTAAAGCTAAATAGTGTAATTTAAAATCACCTGTCTGGTAAAATATCCATTTGAGTAACAGCCAAATCTTTCTTAATATATGGTCTTTGTACCTTATTTGAAATTTAGAACTGTCTTTTTTTTTTTTTTTTTTTTTTTTTTTTTCATCCTAACAGGTGTGAGGTGACATCTCACTGTGGTTTTGATTTGCATTTCCCTGATGGGTGGGGTGGCGGAAGCTGTGTCTGGGACACTAAATTAATGGTCTTTGTTCAAAAACTTTCTCTGTATTAACTTCCTTTGGCTCTCACCCCAGTCTGGTCAACTTCATGATGTAGTTTTTACCAGGTTTTATATCTCTAACCCTGAAGTCAAGCCCCTCTTGTACTATTTTAACTTAGATGTGGTAGATTGCCTTAATGTATCATGAGTTATTTTTAATGGAATGGATTTCAATCCTATAGAAAAGAAAACAACTACTAATCGAGGATCTGTATGTACACATAGGGATATTATCAGTAAAGGAAAATGAAGTCTGCGTGAGCACCACAGAACAAAGAGATGAGTATAGGTGGGCCAAGATTAAGAGGGCAAGAGTGCAACTTCTTGTTTGAATTAAACTAAATAAGTTTGATCTGGCAACACTTAGAATGGAAGGTAGATATTCTCCTACTAGGTGAAGAATGGTTCTTGGGAGATGAAACAGCATTCTTTAGTATTAAAACACTGTTCTATCTCTAGCATCTAGCACAGTGCCTGGAACATAACAGGAACTCAATAAATATTCAAAGAAATAATGAATGAATCTGTCTTCCAATTTATTTCCCTGGCTGTGACTTTAATTTCAGTATTAGAAGTACTTTACATCAAAAGGATTCCTTTTACAGGAAGTGGTGACTAAAATATGCTGATTTTTGAATCTATGACTAATAATGATTGGCATGTAATAGGTGCTCAATAAATATTTTCTAAATGCAGCTTTTAATGAAGATTCTTATTGCTGCTCTTCAACTTCCAAGACATGCTCTCTCCATTTTATTCAGTTATTCACAAGAACTTTTGTGGAAAGATCAAATGGCCTTACACCCAAAAGGAAAAAATGCCTGAATGCATCTGGCCTAGATAGTATCATGGATTTGGGTGGGTATTTCACTCCAATGATAAAATTAGAGTACACATACAAATTACACAGAATTAAGATTAAGTGTGGGCCAGGGTGTTGGAGAATTAAAAATAATGGCGGTGGCTAGA
This sequence comes from Pteropus alecto, assembly GCF_000325575.1. Taxonomy (NCBI): domain Eukaryota; kingdom Metazoa; phylum Chordata; class Mammalia; order Chiroptera; family Pteropodidae; genus Pteropus; species Pteropus alecto. The sequence continues at coordinate 1,026,260 of NW_006436301.1, read as the reverse complement.
AGAGAAGTGAGTAGGGTAAATATTTTCTTTGTTGGGAAATATTGGTAGTATATACAGTATTTCATCAATAAGAATCATATCCTTCAAGGTACTCTTTGCATACATACCTGTGCCTATAACATAGATGAAGGGGTGATGACAGATGTCACTCATGGGAGATCTGAACTTGCATTTGCATCACGTCAGGGGCTTTGTAACAGAAATTCCAAAAAGTCAGCATCCGTTGTTAGATGTGCATAGGAAATGAGAGTTCTAGGGCAATGGTCACGTGGTAGGAAGGATAGTCTTGGATTTTCATTCTGTGCTGAAAAGGCAGTAGATACTTTTACTCCCCTTATGCTTCTTATTGAAAAACAGCAACCACTGTTGACCTAGATAAATTTTTCTCAGTGTCACTCTGCGTTGGAACCACCTGTGAGCATGTTAAAAATGCAGATACCATTAGAAAAATGCAAATCAAAATCACAAAGAGATATCACCTCACACCCATCAGGATGGCTGTTATAAAAAAAAATAACAAAATAACAAGTGTTGGCAAGGATTTGGAAAAATTGGAAACCGTATGTACTGCTGATGGGAATGTAAAATGATGCAGTTGCTATAGAAATCAGTGTGGTGGTTCCTCAAAAAATTAAAAACTACCACACAATCCAGTGACCCCACTTCCGGGTATATATTCAAAAGAATTGAAAGAAGAATCATGAAGAGATATTTGCGCACCCATGTTCATAGCAGCATTATTCATGATATCCAAGAGGTGGAAGGAACCCAAATGTTTATCAACTTATGAATGGATAAACAAAATGTGGGTTGCTTCCACTTCTTGGATATAATAGTCTATTATATATTTTTTTTTATATATATAATAGACTATTATTCAGCCTATAAAGGAAAGAAATTTTGACACATGCTACGACATGGATGGACCTCGAAGACATTATGCTAAATGAAATAAACCGGTCACAAAAAGACAAGTAGCATTTGATTCCACTTATATGAGGTACGTAGAACAGTCAAATTTACACAAGCATAAAGCAGAATGGAAGTTGCCAGGGGCTGGGGGGAGGAGGTAAACATGAAGCTGTTATTTAATGGGTATAAAGTTCTAGAGATCTCTTGTACAACAATGAGAATTTACTTAATACTATTGAACTCTACAATTAAAAATAGTTAAGATGATAAATTTTATGCTGTGTTTTTTTAACCACAATTAGTTTTTTAAAAATGAAGATCCCAGAACTTTACTCCTAGACCATTAAACAAATCTCTGGGGCAAGGGGACTAAGAATGTATATTTAAACAACTTCCCTGGTGATTTTCAGACATACACCAAGGTCTGAGAAGAGTTGACCTTGGCCTTTCCAAGTCACAGAGTTCTTTTTGCCTACATTTTCTTATTTAATATTCATACCAACTTTGTAGGTGGTTATTACTATAATCGCTATTTTACCAATAAGGAAACTGAGGCTCAGAGAAGCTAAGCAAATTGACTCAGGTTACAGAGCTAATAGGTGGTAGAGCCAGGGTTCACATTCGGGTTCACCTGGCACCACACTCATCTTTCCATATGTATCTCAACTTACTTCTTATCCCTTGTGTGCCTTGGTTTCATTATGGACATAAAAATTAGACTTGATCTGTCTTTATGTGTCTTTGTTTATAAAATAGTAAACATCCCCAAATGGTATTTATTTGATATTTCATGGTTATTTACATTAGCCTTTTCAGAGGATGCTCATTCTTATTTATTATTATCTCATGGTCACTCACTTGGAGGCCCAGGTATTATTTGATTGTACCTGAGTTTTTCTTCCACTAAGATTGATCTCTGTTTTTAGTCACTCCATGTATGTGCTTTGTGTGTTTACCTATGTAGATTCATCTGAGGTTTTCAGTATTTTTCCTCTCTAACTTTTGGATATTACTTTAAATTCTATTGATATCGCTCACAAATAGTTTATTGACTTAATTAATGTCAATCTTCTACTCACAAATCTTTAGTGGCTCCTAAGTAAAATGCTACTAAATTAACTGCCAAATAATGTCCAAATTCCTTAACCCGATATGTCCTCAAAACACCTTTCTAGCCTTCTCTCTTCTGCATGCCCCACACTACATCTAATGGGATCTGGAGTATTTGTCATTTCGTGAATATGAACTAGATTTTGCTACCTTCCTGCTTTTCATTCCTGGCATTTACAAGTGTTAGAATGCCTCTTCTAACCATATTTACCCATCTTTAGGAATTTGGCCCAATTCTATTTTCTTCATGACTTTTTTTGCACATAATCTCATCGTAAAGTGACGCCTCATTCCATGTATCTTTATTGCGTTTACTTTGTTCTCTGCTGCCTTGTATTACTACAATTTGCATCTGTGCTCAATTTCCTCTGTTAGGTATAAGGACTTCAAGACACAGACCCTGAACTTATAGTCAACACTACTTTTGAACTCATTGCATGTCACCCACTCTGCTAGGAACAAGGACCACTGAGATGAAAGACAGTTTCTGACCTCTTGGGGTTCACAGACTAAAAGAAGAGACAGAAGAGAACAATTTTATATCTTACACAAGTATAACCCCTTACATTCACTCCTAGAAATGTCACTCTGTACATACCTTTAAACTTTAGCAGAGTAGTCAGTAATCTAATTTCTTTGATAATTAATTAAATGTTTCTATTAGACCAAAAACTACTAGCCAGAAATGACTTATAATGTCTGAGCTACAGCCAAATATAAGTGGAAATTCACTTAACTGGCCTTGGGTAATTTAATTCATATTTCTAAGCTTGGATAGGACTTACTAATTCCTCTTCAATAGTCAATAAACCTTTGCAATGAGTAATAAACATAGGAAAGTGATTGTTTTTTATATGCCAATAGATGGCTGCAGATTTTGTGTTGACTTATTTAGTGGGATTTTCTTTGTAACCTAGGATGTGCTCATCTGTAACTATGAAAAACAGATCAATATAGTATTGGATTGGTTTTAGATGGGAGGAGGGTGGATTGGGGAAATGAGAAAAGATCATACAGAAATTCTTTGTGAGAAAGAATTACAAACAGATAAATATAGTCTGATAGTCCTAGAGTTAAATCGAAATCACTTCTGTATTCAGTTGCTTTTTTTCTAGTATTATAGCAAAGCTTAACAAAACCCTTCTTAGGCCTAAGAAGATTGTTCCCAGGGACCATGCACTTAAGATACATACATCTGTCAGTTGAGGATCAGTGTATTCTAAATAATGGAAAGTTTATTGTAAAGTCATAACAAGAAACATGGAGTGTTTTGGAGGCCCTTGTTATTGAACACCACGATAGGTCAAATCCTTGGTTGTTGCCCTGCTTTTCAGGCTCCCGGCCCTCTGGAGGAGACAGTTATTGCTATTACTATGCATTTGTTTAGCACTCCATGCTGTCAAAGCCCTTTCTTATTCACCTGCTGGATATGTCACTGTATTACTGAGATGTTTTAAGTCACAATTCATTGGTTTCTTTCCATTTTCAGCTCTTGATTAATGTTAGAGGTTGAATTGCTGATTGGGTACAAGATCGCAGCAATACCTTTAGTTAATGGAGCACGTTGGCAAACAGGAAAACTTGAGACACATAGAAAACTGTGTTTGATGATACTCTTCAGTTCGCTAAAACTCTCTGAGAAACTGATTATATTTTTAGGCTTCATGTTTGTCAATTTGCATTTGACCCTTAATGTTTTTGTTTTAATTTATGAAGTCCAAGGTGAATGATGAATAAACATGTTTAATCATGTTTTTAAATGTGCACTTTTATATATACGTGTATCTGTACGTATGTATATGCACACACATACATGCACCTCCTTCATGTTGTCCTTGGCCCTTTAAACTCGATAACCCACATCCATGCCCAATCTTGAAATTATGGAAAAGCTTTAGAGATTCCGGATATTCCAGTGATCACCTAGGCCATCTTCCTGCACATTTCCCATTTGATTTTGACCTTGGCTCTTCTCTCCTTCTTTCCATACCCTGCCTCCATGTCTTTCTCCAGCCACCTTGGGCTTCATATATTGTAGCATTCACACAGTGTTCTAAATTCTATGGATTTTATTGATTGTAGTGTTTCTGTTGCCTTATAAAAGAACTCTCTTGCTTTAGCCTTGTTGGTTGAACCAGATGCTGGCCATACGCATATACTTGATTATTGGTATGAGAAAATAAGAGGAGTAGAGGGTGATAATGAGGAAAATAAAGAACAAATAAGGCATTTCACTTTGGATCTATGTATTTAATAATTTATAAAATATTTATTGAACTGAATGACCATCCGCAGTGCCCTCCCACTTCCCCAGTCCAAATCATAATGCTCTTTGGCCCGGACTACTGCAATCCTACAGTCCTCCCTGCTTCAACCCATGCTCCCTACAATCCAAGCACCATACATCAGTGAAGTGATCTTGTAATACTATAAATCAGATAATGCCACTCATCGGGACCAAAACCTCCAATGGGAAATTAGATCAAAGCAAATTCTTGACTGTGGCCTATGAGGCCCTGTGTAATCTGGCCCCTGCCTACCTCTCCACCCTATCTGAGCCCTTTGCTCACTCTGCTGCAGCTTCAATGGCCTTCTT
>NW_006436301.1:1012743-1020638 GCF_000325575.1 Pteropus alecto | reverse complement strand
TGAAAGCTTTATACTTGCTCTTTCTTCTTTCTGAAATACCCTGCCCCTTGATCTTCACACAACTGATTCCTTCTTGTCATTTAGATTTTAGGGCAGATGTCACTTCTTTAAAGAGTTCTCTGGCCGCCCAATTAGATGTGTCTCCGTCAGTCTGTACCACACCATCTTGCTTATTCTCATCATGTGTTCTTGTTCATTCATATATTAAGCTGTTTACTATCTGTCTCCTCATCACTAATGTGTGAATTCCATAAGAGCAGGTACTTTATCTGGCTTGTTCATTTCTGAAAGCCTAGCAACTAGAACAATGGCATTGAGTGGTACTCAAGAAATACCTGTTTATTAATATTTTACCTTTAAGTGACAGCTAGAGTATATAAGGACTTAACATACATCAAGTGCGTTAACAGACTTGACATATATTCATGTATTACTTCTCATAATGGCCCTGTAAGATAATTGATATAATTTTCATTATATAGATAAGGAAAATAAGGTCCAAAGTATAAAGTGAAACACACATATAGGAAGAGGTGGTGCTAGTTTGGCTCCCAAGTGAATGTGATGCTGTATTAGTTTTCTATTCCTGTGCAACAAATTACCACAAACTTCATGAGTCAAAACAACGTCCATTTATTATCTCACAGTTTCTGTAGGTCAGATGTCCAGGCATGGCTTTGCTGGGTTCTCTGTTCAAAGTCTCACAGGGCTATAATCAAGGTGTCAGCTGGGCTGTATTCTTATGAGGAGGCTCAGCTAGGAAGGGACCCATTCCCAAGCTCTCTCTAATGGTTGGTAGAATTAATTTCTGTGGCTGGAGAATTCATTGTAGTTTGCTTTTTTTAAAACCTAGCAATGAAGAGAGACAGTCTCTGCTTCTTCAAGTCTCTGACTTCCAGGAAGGTCTAAACCCTGTTTCAAAGGGCTCACCTGATTAGATCAGGTCTATCCAGGACTATCTTTTGATTAACTAAAAGTCAACTAATTAGGGACCTTCAATAGGAACAGAATCACAGGACTAATCACAGGATTAATAACCTATCACCTTTGTCATATTCTATTGGTTAGAAATAGGCTACAGGTTCTACCCACAGTGAAGAAAAGGAGATTACATAGGGATGTAGGTCCCTGGGGGTGTCATCTTAAAATTTTGCCTATCCCATGGTGCTAAAGACCATGCTGTTTCTAGTCTCCTCTGGGTGAAAGATGGAGAGCAAGGTTTTTTAGAAATTTAAGACACTATAATCTCGTAAATAAAAAGGAGAAGGAATAACACCCAGATGAGTGACTGGTCTGAGAAGAGATTACCCAAACTGGTGTGCTCGAAAATGCAGTGCAAATCAGAAGAAATAAATGGAGCATTGCATGCGATCAAATCTAAGAGATTGACCCTCACCTCTCATTTTGCATCACAGTCTGCTTTGCTGCTCCTGGCCATCTCATTTTATTATTCGGAATGTAAACACTCCGCTTTAAAGGTAAACTCATGTTGTCAGATGTGTGCCTTACTGAAGCAGAAGGATGACTTTCTGTGGGAGGTTAACAGATTTAACCAGGCAGCTGCAGTAAAGACACGCTTTTGAAATGCCTTCTTGAATTTTCTGCTTTGAAGACTAGAAAAACGGGATGAGCCATGTCTAGAGGGGCCACATGTATTCATTCACTGAACTTTCTACAGGCCATGTGTCGGGTGCCAGACCCCACAGAGGCCAGGCACAGAGGTCCAAAGGTGCACCATGGCGGATTGCTATCTTAAGAAGCTTTCAGTTTAGTGGAAGAAGGACACGTGGCAGCTGAGTGGTATAAAGATGTGTGTGAGCACAAGCGTCCGAGTGGGGGCAGAGCGCCATCACTTCTGCTGCCTCGCTGGAGACAGGTTTCCCAGAGGACAAGCCAGGTCATGAAAGAAGTGTGGGTACTCGCTTTGCCAATGAAAAAGTGGGAGCAAAAAGGATATTGTCATAAAGGTGAAACAGCATGTGCCAAGAAGGGACAACCTGAAAGGTCATGGCATTTGGGGTGGTGCGAAGGAGTCAGAGGGGAGAGCGTGGGGTGAGTGTGGGGGACAATGGAGCTGATGTGACAGCTCTAGATGGTATTTTTGGCACCTGTACAAGCTGCACTGTGGGAAGAGATTTACACTGTGGGCGTCCTTGGGGTTGTGTTGAGTGGCCTCATTCTGATGTAGGCACCCTGCTCAGACTCAGTGATGGTCTGCTACTATATGCTTCCATGAGTGCTGTTTGCCTATGTAAGTAGCATGGTCCAAGCAATACCAAAGGGCCCCCTGTGGAGGGTGTGTGATGTCTGGTACTTTCTACTTTAAAGCTAATCAGTGAAAACCTGTGAAACTCCTGATGCTTTTGCTTTCATACCATTTTTTTATGGCAGTTATGCATTTACTCAATCCTAATTAACCTACATCGACAGTTTGATAAAATTGGAGTATATGAGAAATAAAAGACACATATTAGTTTTCTTCATTTCTTACCGAATGAAGACCAAAAAAGTTGTCCATTTGAATTTATAATATTAAAAGTCTGTTAGCATGAATGTGCTTGCTTTTATATTAATATGAAATATACGAAATTGATAGAAGGGACCGAAAGAACAAGCAGGTCCCTTGTATGCCTCTTAATTCTCACAAGGTGTTTCTGACAGCAGTGCTGTGAGTGAGTGATTCTGAGCTGGGTGTTTAGAGTATGGGTTTCAAATGACACTAAACCAGAAACCCAAGAGGCCAATTGCTTTGGTATATATGTCTGCATTTACAGGAGTGGGAGAGGATGGTAGCGAAATTGAAAATGCACTCAAAATACACAGCTCCATCACTTAATGTCCTACAGGGTTACTTTTCTATTTCTTAAATAATAATTCATGATTGACAGATAACTCTAAAATCTTATAAGAAGGTCAGAATTTGAAACTAGCCAGATTCTCCCACTTCCTAGCTATTTTTATTTGTAGATTAGAGTAATTCACTCACTTTCTGCAAATTTTAGTTTCTTCAGTTCCAAAGTGGAATAATTATATTTGTCTTGAAATTTAACTAAATGAAATATGCGAGATAACATATGTAAAGTGCCTAACATAATATCTGGAGCAAGAGAGAGAGATGGGTCTTAGAAAAGGACAGCATAGAGAGTGGCAAAAGCACAAATTTTGGAATTATTCCTTCATTCAGTAAGCACTGATTGAATTAGACATTCAGTAAGTGCTAGATATTGTGCTAGGTACTGGATACACAGTGCTGAATAAAGTTATGTGATCTCCTCTCATAGAGCTTGAAGGCCAGTGATTAGAATACCAGCTCTGTCACTTATCAGCCGTGATCCTGGAAGGACATTTTTCTGTCCAAGCTTTAGTGTACATATCTGCAAAGTACGTATAATAATAATACCTGCCTTGCTGTGTTCTTACAACATTATTATAGGTACTCAGTCAATGGTGTCAATAGATCGTCATCATCATCAAAATCCTATTACTGCCAGGAAAAATTTAAAGCAGTTGGACCACTGAAAGCTATCTGAGGTTGCAACTGGCCACGACACTCTTCTGGATTGAGGCTCTGTGGATTTTGCAATGTCTTTGGTGTTTCAGCACATTGAGTCTCTCCCCACCTCCTTGCCCTTCGCCCATTTATACTCAGGAGATAAACATTAACCGCAACATTCTAGGACCATACAACCATACCCTTGCAGAAGCTTAATTTGGAATCCATTTTAGCCTCCTTAATTTACCAATGAGAAAGCAAAGGGTGGTTAGTGTCAGTTAGGACCAGAACCTGCTCTTCTGACTCTAAACTAACTTCTCCTCTACCTTCCCACTTCTGCCTTATTGAATGAAAGAGCAATGCAGCAGATGTCCTCCAGATTGTACATAACACAAAGAGAATGGTTGCCTAAATAGATCTGAGTGAGGAGTGATAGCAAAAAAGAGGGACTGCTTCATAAAGGGATGTTTGTCATCGATGTCGTTGTTGATTACAACTTTGGTTTTGTCGCTATCGTGTTGGGAAGATTCAAGTGTAGTTGGTTACTGTTTTCTGTGTGATCATTGGGTTCTATGACATCAATATAAGTCTGGTTTAAGACTAGCTAATTTATATTTTCTGCTACATATTTTAGTTAGTTTGTTCTTCAGTTGTAGAATGGCATCATGGAAACACAGATTCTGGAGCCCAGTGATAGCACTGGACTCAAATGCCAGTGCTCTCATTTGTCCCCTGTGTGGGTGACTTGAGACATGTTACTTAACCTCTCTGAGCCTCAGTATCATCATAATTAAAATCGAGGTAATAATAGTTTTTACTTAGTAGGGTTTTGTGAGGATTACATAAATTGATCCATGTAATGTGCTTAGAATATTGACTGATACCTAGCATATACTGAGTAAATAGTAGCTATTGTTATTATACCCATATTTGTGTACAACACTATCGATTGACATTTGATAGCATCTTAAGTTTGATGCAACTGTTGAGAAGCATAAGAGACATTTAAAATCAATCACCATGGTGATAATGCTTTAATATCACCTTATACTTGAATGACACCGCAACTTTCTAAAGTTTCAGTATGTTAATAAATATCGATTGAGTGCCAGGTCTGTGCCAGGCACTGTTTTATCCCCATGAAAAAGTCAGGATCGGTGCAGTTATTGCCATCTGAAAATGGAGATAGCAGGGTATGGAGAGGTCAGTGGATTTGCTTCACGTCATGCTTTCGTTGTTGAGGTGGGGCTGGAGCTCAGACATTTTGACTGTCTACCAAAGCTTCTCTAGCTTTATCCTGCTTTTGTGCCTAGCACAGTGAGTCTGGCCAGAGGCACACCGAGTATCAAGGATGCTTCTTCAAAGAGGCTGATAAAAACTAAGGCAAGGTACCACCAAGAGCTAGGCGAGAGTCAGAAATCCAGAGTCTGGGAGGGAAGCAGATTGCAGTTGGAGGGGGATATACAGGTATCAGGACAACAGTAGGGGATGGCTGCGAGGGGCACCCAAGGACTTTCATAGTTGGCTGGGGTGCCCTCAGTGAGCTTCCATTCAGAGTGGCAGATGTTGTCCTTGATCACCTTCAGCACAGAGCTGGACTTCTGGCCCTGCACAGGCACTTTCTTTTCCTTGAGATTTTCCTCTACATTGGGGCAAACCTTTCTCTTGAATGGGTTTCTATTGTCTTAATCAAATAGACTAGCACCATTCTAAATCGATGAAGTTTATCACTACAGGTTAGTTTCAGGTAAGTGCAGGAACTCCTGAAAATTTGGGCAGAAACAACTCCTGTAAATGAAGTTTAGTGTGGGAGAGGAGAAGGCAGCAAGATGAAGTGGCCTTTCTGACTTCTAGTCATTCCCCTGCAGCCACAAGGATGAGTTTGCACTGATTCGGCCACATTTACTCCTTAGATCCTGTTGTGACCAACAGCACCATTTGCCAGATGGTTCGATGGGGTGAGGGGACAGCATGCGGCTGTGCCATGTGACAGAGTGAAGTTAACGAACCCATGTGGGAATTGGACTGATAGCTTTCATATAAGGCTTTCAGAATCTCATTTCATATAAACTATAGAATTAAACAAAAGGTTATGTAAACAGATCTAAGCCAATTGACTTTAGAATAAAAGACAGCGTTCATTCTGATTTCTAATCCTCATCAATTTTTTAGACAGATGTCTGAGGTTAGGGGTTCAGACAGAGACTTAGTTTGAAAATGACAAGGCCCTCATCTGGACTCTGGGAGGACTTGGGTGCTTATCAGTTGCTGGCTAGTGAGAGCACACTGTTGGCCCTGAGCAGGCAACTTTAAATGTCAAGAGGTTTGGGAGTAAAGGGCTGAATATCCGCTAAGTCAGAGTCTCCAAATCTCAAGATCCTCAATACGATTGACCTTGATCTCCAGCGCCTCTGCTGAAGAACATACTGGTTTTAAAGAGCTCCTTGAATTTCTTGAAGTATGAAATTCCTCTCCAGGTTGAAAGTTCTTTCCCATTTCTGTGCTTCAGATCTATGGAAGTATAGGAATCAAAGTTAAACACGCTGTCACACAGAAAGTTCAGGTTCCACATTTTGCTTCAGATAAGGAGTCTGCTTTGCAGTTAGCTCTGCTGCCTTCCTAGCCACACTCGTACTATCAGGGCTAATAAAACCATCAGTGCCATTTTCGGGTTCTCTGTGGTGTCAGCCTCTGTCCCTTGCCCTTGTCATTGTCCTCATCCTTGTCTTCTTCCTGTACCCACTCGCTGACTCGCAGGGGTATAGACTAGTTGAAATTCACTTATCCTTCCACTCCTACAAAGGCTTTTCCTCCTCTCCTCCTCTCCATTATCTCTGCATCTAACCCAATTTTCACAGTAAGCCTCCACCTGCTTTTGGTTGCAGAACGACGTCAAATTTTTTTGCTGGGGGAGCACAGTTCTCTTGCCTTCTAGCTAGTAATTAGTGTCAGATGATGTAAAATGCACGGGTTACAAATAGAGCTAGGATAGGTGAGACATGCCTTTTGGTTGAAAATGTTCACATCATCGAGTAATTGGAAAACTTGACTATTATATAGAATATAAACACGTATAGATACATGTACACGGGTACATATACATACATGTGTACATCTATGATTTGTAATAGGATATGGATGGGGTGCATTTCCTCCTCGTTCTTCCATTTGGAGCTGAGTTTCTTCACACTGCAGTATTCGTTTTGATAACCGTGCAGAGACAGATGGCATTTTGTCCGCCTTCCAGAACAGAGGAATAGTTTGCCGAGCTATAGCTGGTATAATGAGAAGCCGTGTAAGTTGAAGCTGAGGTAAAACCACAGCATCTGTCAGTCCTCGTGTGCCAGATTGGAGATGCTGCAGACAAACTAATATTTCAACAAAAAGTTGAAGCGAGTATAGATTTGTGACCAAAATGATTGCATTTGATAACAATGCCATAGCAGATGTCCTAGAGTTCATGCTTGGTTTTTATTACTGCTCTGTGAGTGTTTTTGGAAGCGAGATCTACCGGCACAGCTTGTATGGAGCATGTTCATTATAAAATTTTATTTTACGGAAAACAATGAGATGGAAAATTTGTAGCTAATTTGGTACTTTCCTACTCTATCATGTTTCTTTACTTATTATTTGGGGAAAGATTCTATTCTTGTTTGATTTATGTTGGAGCTTTCTAGCCTAATGAAAGAACATCATGTTAATTTGAAAGAGAATGAGAAACCTGAGTTACTGTTCATTATCTAATATTGTATTTTCAGTATGGACCACGGGAAGAGACTCCTTAATGTATTCAGCACCCTCCTTTTCCTCTATTCAGTCTTATGGTTTTTGTTACCTAAGGGTAATTTTTGAAAAGCTTTTCTTTAGGACTCCTAATTAGGAAAGAAATGGGAGAAATATGATTTGCCCACCAGCATCTTTTGTCTATAGTTAGATTAGTAGTTGATATTTCCTCAAGAAAGCAATTGTTTTAGGTCCAGGTGATTTAAGGTCTTTACATATGGTAAAGAATGTGTTTTTAAGTGTGTGTCATGCCTTTCTGGCCCGAGTGCCTCATAAGGCAGTGTTAACATGACCCAGTGTAAGAAAGTCACTCAGAACTCAGTTCCCACAATGTGTGCATTATATAAAGGACAATTATTCTGTGTTTCACTGGAATGGGAAATAGCTATATAACCTGATTGCCTTATAACAGATTCCTTATTGGGAGAAGGCAATTATTTTCAAAGGTTGCTGAATGTTAATAAAAGGTTACATGTGGTAGTCAAAATATTACAGCATCGAATTTACAGATAGGAAGACAGTCCAATTACATACAAGACTATTTCCTATTACAGAGGCTGTTGAGACCTTTCCTGTGCCATATCTCATAAGTGAACTATATTCAAGAACGTGTTCCTGT
>NW_006436301.1:997356-1012689 GCF_000325575.1 Pteropus alecto | reverse complement strand
GTTTAATTTCTGTCATTCCTCTTTTTGTTTCCCTTCGAGGTCTTCAGTTGGATTGTTCTATTTCCTAGCAGTTTGTGGAGTTGGAGTCTTTGGGTTACGATGAAAGCAGCAGCTGGGTTTGGGGTTCGCCCGAATGCGTTGATCTGCAGTTGTTTCACAGAGTGCTAAACCATGTTCCTGGCAAGTTTCAGTTTGAATTGGAAATGTTATGATATAGTAACACACTAGCATGTTAAAATAGATCTGTGTGTAATTAAATAAACATGTCTAAGCTAAAAGAAGAAAAATAACCCATTTAATTTTACTCTCATCTATGTAAAGGCAATCTTGCTTTTCTGTTGTCTTATGTCCCTGCTTTCTTAAAGCTCTCCTATTAAATATATATTTTCTTATTTTTAAAGAGGATTGAATTTTATATTTTTTAAACATTGAATTCTTTATAAATAATTATCAGGTAAACCCAATGTAATGATGGCATATCCAAGATATTAGGTTTCTGGGACTTTTAAACTATTTGTATTTAAAAAAAAATATATTTACAATGCATTGCAGAAAACTTCAGTATACTTTTAAGCTTCATCCTGTAGAGAATTTCCTTCTAGATCTGATCAAATCACTTGCTTGCTTACAAACCTTCAACAGAGCAGAAGAGAAACTTGGCCTAGAGGAGGAACATCTTTGTATGGCATTCAAGGTCTTGCACCTCTGCCTCTGACCTTCCTAGCCAGCCCTAAATTCCAATATCCCTACCCACATCTCTCTCACACATCACACCCTGAGTTCCAGTCCTCGAAACCCGAGTTACACCAAGGCTTCCTTGTGCTTCCACACCTTGGCACGTGCTGTAGATTTTGCAAATCGCCCTTTCTATTCCTCATCCTCTGTACCCTCCTTTAATTGCTCCTTATCAGACACAACACTCATATTCTGGCATTGAAATTCTTGAAATTCCCAAACAGGTGTCTTATAACAATAACTCGTGTGAGATGCTCTACAAGCTTAGGATGCAAATATGCTTCTACCTATCATTTTTCAAATTAATTAGTCAAGCTACCACCTACTCATTAGCATAAAGTGCAGTGTCTCCCTCTCGATACCTCTCTTCCCACCCCCAGCAAACATCTAGGAACCCTAGGGGTTCAGAGGATGGGCATTCTGGCTTCTACACCAAAATAAAGAGGAAACTGGAATCCAAGTGCACCCTTACTATTGCCATATAGGGACACTTTTGAAAACTGATAATGTTCAAAGGTTTCGAGATGATTTTTCTTGCACTTCTCATACTGGAAAGAAGGAAAACACACATTTGATTTCCAAGGTGAGTCTTTTATCCTAGAATTTCAAAAAAAGAGAATCCTAGTGGCAAAATATTTATACTTGATAACAAACAAGACCTTACATTTGTGTAACTCTTTCAAAACATATTTATATGATATCCACAGAGCAGATCGAGTTGCCTCTTGGCATAGATGAAACAAGTGAGGCTCAGAGGAATTAAGTAACGTGATTACGGTTACAAAGTAAGCTAAGTCATAGATTTAGGAGGAGAACCTGTTTTTGTCTCTGCTTCTCTTTTAAGTTTCTGCTTTTGCATCTTGGGTCTTATTTGTTCTGGTCCACTGGCTCCTGACTCTGTCCTTCCCTCAATGCTTGGGTCCATACTATGAGTTCTCCTTGCTTTGGGCTACCTGAAAGGTGCACCCCACCTGGCTAGCCCCTCAAGATCCAACCCTGGCCACTGGGCCCAGATCAGAGGGAAGAGTTTAGACCAATTTTAGACTGAAGTTCTTTCTCCTATATGACTTTTCACGTTACGATTAAACCAGCATCATTTTTCTTTTTCCTACTTTTACTGTAATTGATTATCTTAACTCAAGATAGGAAAGTAAATTTTTTTTTCTGTTATATCTATCTAGTTGTAGTGTGTAACTGGGAACTATGATGACTCTTCTACATCCTTGTGAACAATTGCTATAATAAGGAGCTCACCTTTAAAATTAATTTTGCCATTGTACCACTTATTAAGTAAAATATGCTAATTAAAAATAAGAAATCAAAGGACCATTCGTGGGAAAATTTGCCTCCAGAGTGGTAAGAGGACAGATCGTACTGACTGTACACTCTCTCAGAGTCAACACTTGGGCACTGTTTCTTATTAGATAGATACATGGTATAGATACAAAGATGACCCAGGAAAACAAGGGCAAACATATGAAAATATATTCAACTTCATAGTGCTAAATTCAGACACTGCAGTACTGCTTGCACAAAACCAGGGCTGACTTGGAAAAGGGACAAGAAAAGAGTAAACTAAATTCAAGATCAAAAGAAATTATTTGAATTCTTTTCTGGTCAAAATGGGCAGGCCTATTCACACACACAAAATGAGCTCAGTGAGAATAAGAAAGTTTACAGATCAGCGAGTTGGCAGAATCTATCAGTTATTCCCTCAGAGTAACAACTTGAGAAAGGGTAGGATGCTCCTAAGACTGCATGTTCTAAAAATGGGTAGTACTATTGAAGAGATATATGCACCTCCATGTTTGTTGCAGCGTTATTTACAATAGCCAAGACGTGGAAACAACTAAATGTCCATCAAAGGATAAATGGATAAAAAGATGTGATACGTATATGATATATAATGGAATATATAGATAATGGAATCTTATTCAACTGAGAAAAATAAGGAAATCCTGCCATTTACAACAACATGGATGGTGCTTGAGGGTATTATGCTAAGTGAAATAAATCTGACAGAGAAAGACAAATATTGTATCATTTTACTTATATGTGAAATTTCAAAAATCAAACTCACAGAAATAGAGAATAGAAGACTGGTTGCCAGTGGTTGGCAGAAATGGCGAGGTCGGTAAAAAGAATATAAACTTTCTGTTCTAAGATGAATAAGGACTGAGGAGCTAATGTAAAACATGGTGACTATAGTTGATAACGCTATATTGTATATTTGAAATTTGCTAAGAGAGTGGAACTTAGATGTTCTTACAAAAAATATAAATATGTGAGGTGATGGATGTCTTAACTAGATGGGAGAATTCTCTCACAATGTATATGTATACTATTAAATCATAGTATATACTTTAAATATATTATAATCGTATATGTCAATTATATCTCAATAAAGCTGAAATAAGAATAAAATTAAAAACAAATGGGTAGCAGATCCCAAAGCAGGGGACAGTTGAGGTAACTCTGGACTGGATATAAGTGAGAAGTCACAGCTAGCTTTGCTCCTTGTCACTATCCTTTGTAATCCCCGTGCCTTAATAGTGACTCATGGGCAATATTAGAAAAGTTTTTGTTACTTAGATCACCATGTTAGACTAATATTCCGATGACCCAGTTGCATGCTGCTGACTTTGGGTAGATTGACTCTTTCTCACACCAGATAGGCCTTTTCTACCTTTTCACTATGTTAACTCTTATCTTTTATGATATTTGTTATTGGTGTCCATTAAAACAAACTAGTCTGTTAGGTTTGAAGCAAAGATATTAAGTGTTTCCAACAATAATGAAATATGTATAATGCAAATCTGTAGGTTTGTACTTCAGAATACCAAGTCATATAAATCTGTTCACTTTGTACAAATCGATGGAGAACCATGGAGTGTATGCATATTTTATATAAATGGTAGCACATTATATATTTAATTCTCTAACATACTTTCATCATTCAAAAAAAATGAGTAAAAGGGAAAAAAAAAACAGTTGCAGGCATATATCCATGTCTTAAAAAAAATCAGCATTTTTTTATTGGTTATATGGTAGTCCAGTGTGTAGTTATATATTAATTTATTTAACCTGTCTCCTACTAAGGCACATTTGGGTTTCTCTCAGCTCTTTACTACAAGCTACCTTTTTTTTACAAATTGAAAGCAAGGCTCTCCACCAGCAAAGAGATTAAGATTCACTTTCTCGTGAGACTTGCTTTATTGCTGTAGCCTGGGACCAAACCAGCAATATCTTCAAGGTGTTCCTGTATTCCAAACAATGCTACAATAAGCATTTTGATGAGTACTGAGTTTTTGCATTTTGTGATTGTCTCCTGAAGGTTGACCTTGTTCAACTTTGCTAACCTGTTAAGTTAGCAGTGATATCTCATTGTTTTCTTTTGTGCTGTTTAGATGATTATTGAAGTTGAATATACTTTCATATGTTTGCTACTTGCTTTTTCTTTTAAGGTACCCTTTGCCATTTTTTATTTTAACTCTTTTCCTTTTTAAAGTTTTAGTTTAAATACAGATTGTTGTACACTGGGAATATGTCCCTTTATTTTATCATATGTGATTGAAAATATTTCCTCCAGTTTGTCATTTTTCCTTAAACTTTTCTTGAGGTGTTGTTTTATATATGTAAATTCTTAATTTTTATATATCCACATTTTCCAGATTTTTAAGTTATGTTTTCTGGATCTTGTAACATGTTAGGTGTTTCTCACTCCCAAGATTTTAAGAGAATCACAAATAATCTTTTCTAATCTTTATGGTATTGCTTTTTATTGTTATATCTTTGATTCATCTGAATTGAATTTTCATATAAAGAGTCAGGTAGAGTTTCCACTAGTAATGTAGCTTTTGATTTCATTTCATACACAAACCTTAGTGTTAGTTGGGGTCGATTTTTCTTTATTTTAATTTATAGTTGACATGAGGTTGACTCCCCGCCCCCACTTGCTATCTAGTTGACCAAATGTCATCTATTAAATAATAATTCATCTTTTCCCAAATGATTGTTATCATATAGGCACACATGATAAAATTACCACGTATAATAATAAGTTCTATTCCTAGACTGTATTTAGTGAAATACTTGTATTTACTTTAGGAGACTGTCACCTATTAGGAAGAGCATAACTTTGAGGTCAGACGTACCAAGATGTCTTTAGATAATTTTGAAGAGAACTTATCTTTTGTTGAGTGTCTACTGTTTGAAGGTACTTTATATACTGGTCTATCATTTCTAAGTTGTTTGACCTTTAATTAAGCACTTCTCTGATCTTCACCTGTGATACTTGGACCATATACCTATACCCTGGAGGTTTTTGTGAGTCTCAAATGAAATAATGTAAGGCATTCCTTGATTTGCACAATAGTGCAGGGCCATAAAAAAAAAAAAAAAACCATGCAAAGTGGTCCCATTGATAAATGAGAAAAAATTATGATTGTTCTGTGACCTTTAAAAACATTACAAACTCTTTTAATGTCAGCTAAAAACATATAAGGGAATGAAATACATTACAAAATACCTTAAATCAGTACATTATAAATTAAAACACAAGAAACATTGAAAATTAATGTTTGATTTCTTTATTAAAAATATCAAGAGTAGTTTGAACAATGTTTGCCTTCTTATATAACTTACAATATGGAGTGACTATATTTTCTATGCTTTGGTGAGTTTTGTCACACTCTTCCAAGTTTGGATGAGTTACCAGTACTTTATCCTTTGCATTTTCAATATTATGACATATCTTCAAGAGTCCCTTTAATGTGAAGATTTTCCAGTGTCACTTCTTCTGGGACATTGTCATCCTTTTCTCACAACTACTTTTCTCACCTTCACTGGGGTCCTCTGGCTGCATGTATAGGGACTCTTGAATGCTGGTGGTGTCAACAGTTCCATGGTCAGAAATTTCTTCTATAGCTCCATTTATGTTTGTTTTGATTTTCACTTCCAGTGTTATCACTTTCTGTTTCTTTGCTTCACTTTCATCTTTATTGGCCAATTCCCTCTTTCAATTATCCATTTTTGTAAAGTTCCGTGTGGGTTTATCATTGGGAAGCAACATAGTGACATACTCTGCTGTGTGTATATGAACTAAGAGATTCTCAGTGACCAGTCGCAGGCACGCTTTGAAAAAAAAGTGACATAATTGATCTTTAGTCACGATGCACATTTATTTATGTGGTGATGATGGGCTAAAGAGGTAATAGTAAAGTTTGTACTTTATGCAATTACTCACAATTTATGTACCACGATAAGTGAACTTTGAAGTGTTTTGGGGGGACTGTTGTTTTTAGCTAAACTGGTAACTGAAATTCATGCACACAGAATGTGTAAAGAGAGGACTACCTGGCAAATACGTAACATAGTGTTTGACACCTAGTAGATGTTCATAAAAGATAATCTCCATTTTCTCTTTCCCCACCTTCAGATAGACCTAAATAGCTCTCCACAAACTTCAGTGTTGATTGGGGTCAGCCACCGAGTTCATTATTTGGGGAAAGGAGGTGGTGTCTCATTGTGTCAGGTGGCCAACTACTATTCCTACCAGTGAGTTTGGAAAGAAATTTGTGAATATACGACCTGCACCATGTTCCAGTTTCCAGAATTACCTGTATTCTTCATCCCAAATACAGCCTTTCCCTTCAGCTACTACTAAGCTCCCACACTCTATCTTCATGGTTTCTCTCCCCACTTTGGGGCACTAGTTATACTTCTAATCTTTTCAGGATAAATTCGGTTGTCCACCCCGTAATTTTTGACATGACTCAAACATTTATTGGGATTCACATCTAACATTTTAACCCATTATTTGTAAATATGTGAGTTTTAAAATTAAATGTTCTTCCTCAAAAAATCAAATATTCCCAAATCACATAGACATTGTTAATTGAACAAGTGTGTTTTATCAGTGCGAGCAGACCTAGGTAGGTGACCAAGCAGAAAGTTCATTCTAGTGACATTGTTTTAAAATATTACTTTTAACGATATTGGATTTGAATTATTTATTGTCTCGAGGAGACTAGAATGTTGAATTTATTGTGGAACCTTGAAATGTGTTGTTCCCTCTTTTCGCTAGCACCTTAGGACAGATACACTATCGTTGCAGTGCCGTTCCTTCCCTATAAGTCCTCATTTAGTATGTGAAATGACTCCGAAATACCAATTTTAGACATGTCAGTTATACGTCATGGTTAATCTTCCACGGAAAGGTAGGCTACCATTTTGTCTTTCTTTAGTGAGATGTCAATTGCCGTTAAGTTAAACTTGCTAGAAACAATAGTAGTTCTCTGGCATGATGACGCTCATGGCCATCTGTTAGGGTGGCACTGTGCCCACCCACAGGGGTGGTATGCCAGTTTCAACAGGGCACAGGTGCCAGCCAAACATAGGTTTAGAAGGACAGCCTGCAAGAACTCAGCAAGGAGATCCTCCAAGTGGTTAGTGATGCCAAATTAGACCCACATGCTTCATTACAAGGGATCACATCTGTTGATGCTTGTGGGCATTATATTGTCAATTAAGGCTTTCTTTTTCTGTTTCTTTATTCTGACTCTGGACTGGGAATACAGAAAATCAGGGGCAAAACTAGTCTTTGGCCAGAAAAACTCTTCAGTATTTCCCATGTGTTTCCTTGATGTCTGCCTTTTGCAGTCCCAAACTTTATTCTAAATTATGTGAAAACTAGAAGACATGTGTCACTGGCTTATGAGGCTCCCTGTTATTAAATATAACACTTAGGAAACAACCCACCAACTTAAGCTGATTATCAGCAACATTTTAAGAATTTATCATCTGAAAATAGGGATTGTGACTCGAATTAAGCATGTGTCTTATGTATTATTATCTGTTATTTTTCTACTGAAGGATTATTTTCAACCAAGAATGAGACAGACCACGATGAGTCATTCATTATCTGGTGTTCTCATTAGGGTCTGGGCTGCAGTGCATGGCTGGACTCCAGAATACTGTTATACCTTTGTGTGTTTCAATCTACATTACAGGTTAGGTACATGAGGCATGGGGGAAATACAGGTATCTATGCTGTGTAGAAAGACTGAAAGAGCTTGAAATATAGATTTTGGAGATTTAGGAGCAGAGGCAGGGCTGGGGTTGGAGGTCTTCCTTGCTTTATGATGGATACTGCAGTAGTAAATAACCTATTGTTAGATTACGTGGTGGAGTTTCAAAGGTTATGTTAGTTACTTTGTTCTCCCCGAAATGTCTGCGCACCTAGATTACAGATAAATTCACGAAAAGCTAATAATATCATAGCTTGTGATATAAAAGAATGTACAGGATTTTGGAATATTTTCCCTTCTTTTTGTGGTTGCCAGTTTGACATGATATTTTTTTTCTTTTCACTTCATTTTCATTTGGTATTACTACCATAAGCAGAAATCAGAATTAGCATGAAAACAACATGAAGGGATACGGACGTTTGTGGGAAGAGAAAGACTAGAATGGGAAGCACAGAAGCTTTGGACTTACAGAGACCTGGGTTTGAACCCCAGGTCTCCTAATTATCAATGCTGCTATTAATGCTACTAGCTGCTAACTATCATTTATGTGACCTTGGGTAAACCGTTGAAACTCTCTGGTCCTCAGTTATCTCATCTGTAAAATAAAGACAATAATACATATATAAGGTAACTGCAACATGGTTTGCACTCAACAAATGGTACTTATTAATATTATGGTTATTATTATTAGGGTGTAGAGTCAAGGAAAGAAAGGGATAGCAAAGAAATGATTTCATTTTGTCATCACAGGGCCTAAGAGTGCCCCTCACCACATGCCGTTGCCTATCCTCCTCTCTTTTTTCTGTTACGAAATATTTAACACAGACAAATGAATATATATGTGTGCATATATTTACGTATCTAATTTTTTAATTGGATATAAAGGAAATTGTGATGTACCCATCCCGAAGCTTAAGAAACAAACACTACAAACACCACTAAAGCTTCCTGTGCACCTACCCCCATCCTCATTATGTCCTCTCTGTCCCCACAATGTCCAACAGTACTCTGAATTTTCTTTCTATCATTTCTGTTGTTTCTTGTTATAATCTCATCACATATGTGTGAATACTTATTGTCAATGCTTTTGAGCATTATAGGAATGGTGTTATACTGCCTCGTTTTCCTTCAGCAAGTTGCTTTTCTCAGTCAACATTATGTTTGTGCGATTCATCTATGTTGATGCATGTAGTGACAGCTCATCCATTCTCATTGAAATAGTATTTCATAAAATGAGTGTAACTATCCATTCTTCCTTTGGTGGCCATTCAGATTGTTTCCCACCCTTTTTTTTTTTTACTGCTAACGAACATGTCTTAAACCTATCTCTTCGTGTACATGTGCAAGAACATATTTAGGTATACACCTAGGAGAGAAACTGCTGAATTTTATCATATGTTTATCTTCAACTTTTCAAGAAATTCAGAACTTTTTTTTAAACTACATTAATTAATACTCCTACCAGCAGCATACAAAATTCCCCTTGCTTCGCATTCCCAGCAGATCTTAGTATTGTCAGACTTTAAAAGTTTTGCCAATCTGGTGCTAAAACTACCTCATTGTGGTTGTAATTTATGTTTCCCTTATTCCTAATGAGGACGGGCATCGTCCCATGTTTATTGGCCATTCATGATCATCATTTGGTGAAATGCCTGCTAATGATTTTTGCCTGCTTTTCTACTGGCTTGTTTGAAGTGACTCTATTTTCGGTAACACTTTTGCCTTAAAGTTGATTTGATTTGATATTAATGAGTGATTCCAGCTTTCTCTCAGGTAGCATCACCATGATACAGCTTTTCCCTCTTTGTTACCCTGTGTTTTAGATATGTCTCTTGTAACTAGAAGGTAGATTTTTAAAAATTCAGACCACAATCTTATCTTTTAACTGGAGCATTCAGTTCCTTTACATTTAACGTAATTAATGACATATTTGAGTTCAAATCTGTTTTTAAACTTTCAGTTAGTTTTGCCTGTTGTATTTAATTTTCCTTGCGTTAATTGCTGCCTTTCAGAGTAGTTGCTTGTTATTTTCATTCTCTCCCCTGACCTCTATTCATTAGAAGTTATACACCCTATACTTATTGTTTTAATTTTACATATTTTATTTCTATTTTAGTTTATAATATGCATACTTAACTTATTAAACCCAATGGTAATGAATAACTTTACCCTTCCCCTGCGGAGAGCAAAGAGCTCCAGACAATTTTACTCTATTTATCCTCCTCCTAATTTATATTACCATTAAATATTTTATTTCTATCTTGTTTTTAAGCCCACCAGATGTCATTACTACAGTTTTATACAATCAGCGCTTATTAGATTTGCCCACACATTTACTATTTTTTTTTAATACTTCTTGCAGCTCACACTTTCCATCTGTGCTCACTGTCCTGCTTGAAGTAGATCTTGTAGAATTTCCTTTACCGAGGCCCTGCTGGTGGTAAATGTGGTAAATTCTGCTTTGGTTTATTTTTTAACGTCTTTTTCTCTCCTTTATTCTTGAAATATATTTTTTCTGGGTATAGCATTTTTTTCTTTTTAGCACATTGACGTTTTTATTCTACTCTCCTCTGGCTTCCATTGTTGGCATCTCCCTGGCTTCTTTAAAGGGTTTCTCTTTGTCCTGTGATGTGTCTGGCAAAGATTTCTCTTTGTTTTTTTTTCCTACTTAGGAATCATTGTTCTCTGGAATCTGTGGATTAGGATTTTTAGTTTGTTCTGCATAATTCTCAGCCATTATTCTTTAAATATTTCCTCTCCTCCATTCTCCCTAGTTTTTCCTCTGGGAGTCTGATTAGACTTATGCTAAACTTTTACATACTATATTCCATATCTGTTAGATTCTCTTTCATATCTTCTCTGTGCTCCAGTATGGGTAATTTCATCAAATCAATATTTCATTCTGTCTTCAGCTATGTTTAATCTGTTCCTTAAACTATCCATTAAGATTAAATATCAATAGTTATATTTATTTTTACTTCTATTTTTAATTCTCAAATGATTTTGTTCATTGTTGATAGTCTTATTTTCTGCTTATTTTTTGCTTCTATCTTTTTTTTGAAGATCAGTGTTATTGTATATTCTTTCTTATCAGTAGTGCCTGTAATCGTTAAAGATTTAGCTGCGTTCCTTGTCATTTCTTCTGAATCTGGTTCATAGTCACTTGTTCCTTACGTGTTTAGTGGTTATTATTGTGTGCTTCTATTTGGCTGAACATAATCCATGGGACTCCTATAGGTCTGGGTTGAGGATGCATTATTCATAGATGATTTGTGTATTTTTGCTGGGCAACAGAGGTGCTACTATACCAGAATAACTTCTAGGCTTGGTGTTTCCCAACCATGCTGGTTGAATAAATTCAAAACTCTATCCCTTCTAAAGCAGATCTCTGGAAACAAATTCTTGGATTGGTGTTTGGTAGGAACTCCTACTGCTATTCCTATTATTATTAATTTCTGTCCATCTACTGCAGTGCTGAGGAAAGGTTTCCAGGTGGGCTTGCTCTGATGGCTACCAGATTTTGTTTTTGGCCTGTCTTCACTGATGATGTAGTACCTTCAAGAGGGCCAGAGTTAAGTGAGGGTCTCAGGTGCAGCTTCTCTATTTGCCCAGGCCCAGGATTTCAACCTCATTTCCATCTCCCAAAACTCTAGGTTACTGGCAAGAGTATATTCACCTCGAACCCTCTTGCTTTTAAATTTGCTTACTACTCTGGTCTGCTTTCAGCTTGCTGCTGCTTCTATTCACCCTCCTCCTGCCCAACCCTGCCTTCTCCATCCCATGCTCCCTCCCCCACTTCCTTTTCCTTCCCCTTCTCCACCCCCTTGGATTTCCCTTTCTTGTTAGCTCAGCAATACATTAAAATATATGTCGTTATAAGTAATTGAGTATTTAGTAGTTTCGAAGTAGGAGAGCTATTTGGAATATCTTATTCAAGATGTTGCTAAAATAGAAGTCTACCTTCCTCTTAATTTCTAATTCTCAAACTATAATGCCTTTTTCTTGCAAGTCATCATCTCTTCTTGTGTTTCTGATCTTGTCTCTTCCTACCTCTTCCTAGTCCTGGTTCTATTATGTCTCCCACAACTCTATTTCATTTTCTACCTTTCTTCCCCTCTGTATTCAAATAGTCTTGGGTCTCCTCCCTCCCATGGTAATCTTCACATCACCCTTGTACCTCTCAATTTATTATTCTATTTCATTTCTTTAAGGAATTGATCAAATAAATATTATTACAAATTTGCTATGCCCCAGGAGCTATGCTGGGTTTTAGGTACTGTCAGATAAGAAAGTTAAAGTCCTTTCAAGAACTGGAACTCAGCCTTGCCTGACTGAGTTCTCAAATCTTTGTACTATAGCTCATTTCATGCTTTACAAATGAGCAGAGATGTATATTAGTTTAACAAACGTGATAACTAATGTGTACCAGGTAATCTGCTAGGGCGTATGATATGACAGCAAGAAAAGGTAAAATGTGATCCTTACTCTCCTAGAGCTTGTGGTGAACAATTTAACGAAGGAGATGTACAGGGTATTATGAAAGGGTATGATAGAGGGATGTGATCTATTCTAGGAGTCAGAAAAAGCATCCCCAAAGAAGTGGCAAACTCACTTCTAGAGTAGTCTGCCCTTTCTTTCTGCTAAAACTTCTTCACCACT
This sequence comes from Pteropus alecto, assembly GCF_000325575.1. Classification (NCBI taxonomy): domain Eukaryota; kingdom Metazoa; phylum Chordata; class Mammalia; order Chiroptera; family Pteropodidae; genus Pteropus; species Pteropus alecto. The sequence continues at coordinate 1,000,267 of NW_006436301.1, read as the reverse complement.
GGTTCACCTTCATCTTGTGGCTAAAATGTTATCTTGAGGATTACTAATGCCCCAAGTGACTAACTTCTATGGCTGCTTTCTACTCATCTTTTTAAACATCTCAGTAGCAGGCAGCATTCTCTGACACCAATCCACTCCCTCAATGCCTTACATTCTGCTCACACTTTATATACAGGTAGTTGCCCAATTGTATACAAATAGGCCTTCCTCTGCAACATATTTCATATCCAATATTTTCATTCCCAGGACACTGCCTAGTTAAGGACCTCATTATCCCTTGACTAAATTATTGCAACACTATCTGCCGGGTCTCTATCCCCCAGCTCCATCCTCACTAAAGCGGCTTCTTCAATTCAGTCATTCTCAGGCCTGGTTTTCCGTTAAAATCACCCGAAGTGCTTTAAAAAATGTTAATACCCAGATTTCACCCCCAGATTCTGATTTAATGGATATCGTGGGGGGCTTTGTCCATCAGGGTTTTTTAAAGCTCCCCAGGTGATTCTAATATGCAGCCATGATTGTGATCTCTTGCTCCAATCTCATGGTTCTCACACTTTGGAACATATCAGAATCCCCTGCAGGGCTTATTCAAACAGACTGCTGGGCTGCACCTCCACAGTTTCTAATTCAGCGAGTCTGCAGCAGGCCTGCATTTCCAACAAGCTCTCAGCCATGATAATAATGCTAGGCATGGAACCGTGGCTCTAATTCAATAGCCATTGTCAAATTTTTCTAAATAAGAGGTCTACTAATATCACTCCTCTGCACTAAAACCTTTAAGGGCTGTCTGTGGTCTATCAAAATAAGTACAGACCGCTCACCCTGGCCTTCAAAGCCCTTTACCATCTGGCCCTCGATTCGTATCTTGCTGTATTTCTCATTCTCTGCACCAACCAAATGGGACTCCTGGCTCTTCTTTAAACACGTCCAGTACTCTCTCACCTTCATATATTTGCTCATATTATTATTCTGGCTGATGTTGTCATCCTCATGTGTTCAGCTGCTGAAATTCTATCCATCCTTCAAGGTTTGTCTCATATACGTTCCTCAATGACACCTCTTTACCTCACTCCCCAACTCCCAACACACACACTCATTTACTCACTATTTCACTCGTTCATTTGCTCAGTATCACAATTTTCCCACCCCGCAACTGGATCTCCCAAACATCTTTGTACTATCCATGGGCCACTCAACATGATTTACCTCATATTATACTTCTATGACTTAATACTTAACCTTCCTCCAACCTACCTAACTAAATTATATGTTCCTTGAATCAAGGAATGCTTTGTGTTTATCTTTTTCTATCTTATAGACTTGCTACTCAAAGTGTGGTCCAGGGCCCAGCAGCATTAACTGTCACCTGAGTGCTCATTAGGGATGTAAAATCATAGGTCCCCATCCTAGAATTATTGAATCAGAATCTGCATTTAAGAATCTGTAGGTGATTCCCATGCACGATAAAGCTTGAGAAGAGTATCTGTAGTGCCTAGAACTGCTTGGCACATAGTAGGTGGTAAAAATGTGTAGACTTGAATTACCTAGACTAACAAGTAGAGCAGCATGGATCAATGCTTTTCTCTACCTCCTCTGGGAATGCAGCTCATCAAATTACTTCTTGTATCTTGCAATAAACAACAGAACTCATCGAGTCAAGACTGAGCCAGAACAGGATTAGGTGCATTGGGGAGATATCAGAAAGTAGGAACACTTCTCTGGAAGAATTTGTAATCTAACTCAGCAGACTAGACAGGATCTCTGGGAAGATAATCTCAGTTTGGAGTGACTCGATAATAGCCTGGTTACAGAACAATTCTGTCAGAATATGCAAAGCCCCAACCACCTGTGGGGGTGGCAGCATAATAAAGGAGTGTTTCTTTCCCTCTGACAGTTTGGGCACCTCTCCTCTTAAAAAAATTGACTTTTTATTTCAGAAGCCTAGGAGAGGAAAATTGATCAGGAGTATTGCCTAGTACTGGTAGTCACCTCAGGGTAAGGGACTGCCCTGAATTTCTGTATATTTAGTCAACAAATAGGATTATCTGTCATTTTCTTGTTTCATACTTGTACAATTCATGTACATAGAGTCCATTCCTGGCTTTCATCAACAGAAATAAAATATTTAATCAATACTTGTTAAAACACTTGACACTTCATTTTGCAAAAGATTTGAGGCAGTTTATAATGTTAACATACATATGAATCATATGTGAGGAAAATAGAAATAAAAAAATGTTTAAAATTTAAGACTGTAGAAAGAATAATACTCACACATAGGCAAAAATATATTCTCTATTACATTCTGAATCCATCTAATCATTTCTCAACTCCACTACCCTGATTCCTACTGGCCTAGCTTCTCCCCTAACCTTTACCGTTGTCCCACTTTCATTCATTGTTTACAAACCAGCCAGAGGACTCTTCAGAAATGTAAGCCTTATCATGTAACCCTCCTCCCTCCTACTTAACAGCCTTACAAGTTCCTTATTGCACTTAGAATAAAAGCCATTGTCCTTAAATATAGCCCACAAGACCCTTCATGGTCTGTCCCTGACAGCCTGCAGTGGACATTGTTGATTTTCAGCTGCCCAGTATCCATTCCTTCTTCATAATTCGGACTCTTCAGAAATGTAAGCCTTATCATGTAACCCTCCTCCCTCCTACTTAACAGCCTTACAAGTTCCTTATTGCACTTAGAATAAAAGCCATTGTCCTTAAATATAGCCCACAAGACCCTTCATGGTCTGTCCCTGACAGCCTGCAGTGGACATTGTTGATTTTCAGCTGCCCAGTATCCATTCCTTCTTCATAATTCCATCCCAGTTTTCTTTTAGGATATGACCTCTTTCTCATTGGATTCAGTCTGGTGGAACCATCAGTTAGGTGCCCTGTCTTTCCAGGCAAAGAG
>NW_006436301.1:993460-997249 GCF_000325575.1 Pteropus alecto | reverse complement strand
ATGCTATAAGAACTTGAGTTGAGGGACAAAAAGATGAAGTTGGTTAATGGTTGATTCATCCAAGAGACAGCACCTGGACCTGGCCATTCCTACTACTACTAGACTCTTCCTGGGCTTCCTGATTCCTGCCTACTTGAAAGCCTCTCAGTCAATCCTACGAGCCCCCAATATCCTTCCAAAAAATTTCACTTTACTTATGTAAACCAGAATTGTTTGCAACCAATTAACTCTACTGATGCACTGTTTCTTCTCTGTTGATTGTGTCACTCTTCCCTTTTCTCACTCTGCTCCTGTCTTATGTGTGTTTTGTCATTTCCTAAAAGAGCTCTTGCCTGCCTCAGGGACTTTGTACATGCTTTGTTACCTTTATCCAGAATGCTCTTCCCCCACCCAGTTTAGTTAATCCCTACTCAATCTGGAGATCTCAGTTCTAAGTTATTCCCTCATGGATGCCTTCTCTAATTTCCCTGATGAACTCAAATCCTTCTTTTGGGTGTCTTGAGAAAGTATATTCTTCTCTGTAGCTCTTATCACAATTATTTTATTTTGAGTCACGTGATCATTGTCTTTCTTAGCTCTAGGATATTATCTCCAAAAAGCCAGGGATCGTGTCCATTTTGTTTACTGATGCACCCTGATACATAGGACAGTGCCTACCATAAAAGAGGCTCTCAGTAAATATTTGTTAAATAGATGAAAGCAAAACTTATGTGGAAATTTAAGTCAAAATATACTTCTGAACAGTTCACGCTTGTTGCTATTGTGGTCATATGAAGGTACAGCCAGGGGCACTTGAGTGAGAAATTTCAGACATACTGAAATAGTCGTGACTTGTTTCAACAGCACAGCCACTGAAGATTGTACCTGTGGCAATCATGGTTCTCCATTTATTCATTACTCACTCCTCCACCTACCCATTCATGTAGTGAACAGAAATGTATTAAGTACCCAATTCTTGGGGTTCCGGTGATGAATAAATGAGAACTTAAGTTTTGAGTATTAGATGTGTGTTTTTTGTTATAGATATGGCCAGTTATAATAGTGAAAAAATAACTAGTTATTTGATGTGGAAACAACTAAAGTTTGATGTACAAATTGATCTTTTCCTCCTGTTGAGATGATTGGCCTCATACAGTTACCAAAATAACCTTCGCTGGATTGCTGTTTTCATTTTTACCTTTTAAGATGGCTCCCTTAACTGCTTTCCCCAATGACATGGCTCTTTATCTCAATATTAGCAGAGAATTTCAAGCTTTCGTTGCCTGATATCCCCAAGTGTTTCCAATTAACTCGTGAAATGTTGCGACAGTTTTTTTTTTTTTTTACCATTTTCATGCTACAGAACGAATTTCTAATGGCTATGTTTCTTGAATAACCAGATGACATTTTTTGAGAGAGGAGATAAGTAGGGCATCAAATAACAAGATAAGGTGCTGTATTCCAAAAATCTTGGAAATTACTCATTATCTTTTTAGAGTCAGCTTCATCCATGATTCATTCTCTCCTCCATATCTACCTACTCTCTCTTTCCCCCATCCTCTTCTCTCCCCCCTCACCTTATCCCTCTTTCACCCTCCTCCTTTCTCTATTTCTCTCTACCACAGCCTGACACTGTTCATAAACAATATGTTACTCTAAACTCAGTAATATTTCAGTTTAAAAAAATAAATGATCTCTTCTTTGTTGTTAATCACTTGCCTTACTTAATTCATTCATTACACTATGAAGCTCCGAGATGAAGCCTCCAGGCTGGAGTGCTTCATATGAATCCTTTCTTTTTTCTCTCTTCCAAGTTAGATTAAGTCTGGGTCCTGTTTAATGAGGTGCCACTTGCTGGGTTTTCATGCAGAAAGAATTCCTTATCCTCAGTGGTATGTATATACCAAATAAATTATCATTTTTTCCCCAGAATTTCTGACTACTGTTTCCCGTAGGAGAGACTATCATTATGAGCTCCCTGGGATCTGGGCAGCTGGATTTCTTTGATTTGGAATTTTTTCTTTTCTTTTCATCAAATCCCTATATTTTGGGGGTGTGAGATTATGAAGAGATTTTCAGATAGTATTAAGTGCCATGCCAGATGAACATGTGGATGGGACTGTGGATGTAAGAACTGAGTCAAGTTATGGAATTCCCCACACTCCAGTTCATTTGTACTCTTTTTGATATAACCTACTTAAGGATGAGCAGAACTGCTTCGTGTTTTTCCTCAAATCCTATTGTGTAAGTGCGTGTGTGTGTGTGTGTGTGTGTGTGTGTGTGCATGCACGAGCATGTGTGTTGGGGGAGGAGTTGCTAATGTTTTTGTTTTTCCTGCACAGTTACATACACCATGTAAATAATTGGATTTCCCTTTGAATGCTGCCCATCTCTGAACATCCTGGCTCCAGATTAAAAATGCACAAAAATGTTTGCAGTGTGGACAGCGTTCTGTCAAAGACTAGACTCACAAGGCTCTATCGCTACACCTAAGCCACTGTCCTAGCACTACAGATATATTTATTGCTGCTGCTGAGATAACAATACTGTTTTCCCACAGGCCTGACTGGCTAGACCGGAACTTAGCAGCCCTTTTGTAAGGCTAGGAAATAGGGAGTCAGGGAAAAAGCCAGATAAAATAGAGCAAAAGGGTCAGAGGTGGAGGTAGAAGAGAAACGAGGTTCCCATGGAAGGCAACAAGACATTGGTATTGCCAGCCCATAAGCCCCAGTGGCACTATTTCTAGTCCCCTCTGGACAACTTAGATCTTCAAGTCTGCTTATTGGGACAAATTAGTGTGTTTGGTAAGAACCTACTAGTAATGAGGCCAGCATCTTGGGTGATGTTATCATATACTCCACTTGGTTTTTGTATCGAGGAAAAATAGTTTCCACACACTCTTACTCCACTCATCACCAACTACGAAAACCAAGACAAAGTGTAAATGGCAGAATGCAGCCTACTACTAACAACTGCAAATCAACTGTGGCAGCAGCTTATGTATGATTCAAGGCTATTCTCACAAAATAAATTGTAAAAGAACAGATGGATTTTACCAGATTTAATATTCTACTATTTTAGAGTTCTGTTCTAGCAATAGAATTCTAGTATTTCCCAAATTTTTTCATGCCATGGACCTAACAGAATGTTGATGATGTCTTTGTGGTCCCATTGGGTAACCAGAAGTCTTTGTGGTCCCATTGGGTAACCAGAAGAGGCTGTATATATTTCAAGAGACAAGTCCAGGGCGTCCAGCTGTCCCAGGTCTCACCCAACCACCATGGAGACTGAAGGGGTCAATACAGGAGCTCTGTAACCACTAGTTGGGTAAGCTCTATTCTAGAGCTCAAGAATGTGGTTTTACTACTTCATTTTGAGATCAATTTCTAAGGAACTACTCTACCAAGCACATTATTTAACCTCCTGGAGTGTGTGTGTGTGTGTGTGTGTGTGTGTGTGTGTGTTTCTGCAAGCACATTTTTATTTTTCTCTTAAATCATTACTCTTTCAAACTTCTACTTCCAAGACAGAGTCATGAGGCTCATTGCCCCAAGGAAGGAGATGGCAAAACCTGCCCAAAACAAAGAGGTTGTTGATCAGCTTTAAGTCTCAAAATTGAGTGTTTTGAGACCATAGAAAGACCATTGTTTTAAGCCCAACTCTGTTGAGAGAGAAGAATTATTTCTTAAATCCTTTTAGCTCTCATTTAACATATGACAAACAGGGCATAGCTGACTAGATCATAGATATTTGCTATATTCTTAAAATAGAACACAGGATATGAAAAAACAAGTAGAAACTGTTCCTTCT